>NC_140489.1:802500-890000 GCF_964271855.1 Acomys minous | reverse complement strand
GCCACAGTGAAGGTTTCCAAGTGAGGGGCTGCAGATCCAATGCAATAACTGCTATGGATCACACTGAAGAAAACCTATGGGGACAAAGCAAACAATGGTCACCCCTTTTTGCAGTGATGCAAGAAAGACAACGGGCTGGGGCGCCTGTTTGGCCTAGGCTCACGGAGAAGTACGGAATGTGGAAGACGTGATCAAAACTATAAAGGAAACACAGGCTGCCCCGCCGCATTCTTGGCCCTTTCTTAGGGCTTCTTTCCACTAATGCATGAGTTTGTGTCTCGCCCTCGCAGCTGCAACAAAATTTGAGCTGCCTGAACCGCGCTGACGCACCGGAAGCCGCCCACGAGCGAGCTGAGTGTTACTTCTATGTGCTCCGCCCCTCCGCTATGCCTGGCGCTGGGTTTTAGAAAGAGAGCGATTGAAGTGGTAGACGTTACACTGTTCCCATCCCTGTTTTAAAAACTGGCGCACACGTGTGGTGGCGTACGCCTTTAAATCCCAGCATTCGGGAGGCAAAGGCAGGCAGATCGCTGTGAGTTCGAGGCCAGCCTGGTCTACAAAGTGAGTCTAGGGCAGCCAAAGCTACACAGAGAAACCCTGACTCGAAAAACCAAAAAATAAAAAATAATAAAAATAAAAACTGTTTCTGTCACTGGACAGTTGTCCATATTTAAACAAATGCCTCTACAGAAAAAAGTCAAGGAAAGACGTCATGCAGATGTGGGGACCAAAAGTAGCAAAAATTATCTACAAATTCTTCCTATGATGGGGGAACAACTTAAAGCCTTAATTATGAAATCCTCAAATTTAGAAGATTAGCTTAATTGAAAGAAGAGGCATCTACATAAGACGGAAAGACAAAGCAAACGCAGAAGCGTTAGAGCTGATCCTTCTGCTCAGCACGACAGATCTTTTAAACCCTGAACTGATGTGTTCGTTGTAGAAACTGGATGAGTTGCAATTTCATCCAGAGTGGTAGCAGTTTAAGAGACTCTTGACTGCAAGGTTGGAAGGGGCTGAGTGCAGGCTTTCTTTCTTTCTTTCTTTCATTTATGTGTCTGTGCCTCTGTGTGGATGTTTCTGGATACCAGTGCAGATGTCAGAGGAGCCCAGATGGCATGGGATCCCCTGGAGCTGGAGCTGCTGATCAAGGCAGTTGTGAACCATCCCCGTACAACATGAGTGCTGGACCCGAACTTGCGTCTTCTGCAAAAGCAGTGCATACTCTTAAACACTGAGCCACATCTCTCTTAGATCCCTACCTCATGTCGGGCTTGTCTGACGCACCCTGCCCTCCGCCCTGGACTCTCCAGCCCAGGGGTGAGGCTACTCCGCTCCCAGAAGCTCTTCACTGTATAATGTAGACGTTTTGGTTCCCCCCTCCCCTCCCCTCTCTCACTTACATGCCTGCCTTTCTCTCTCTCCCTTACCCTCCCCCACTGCTCCCAATAACCCTGCATGTATTTATATGTATCACCATTAGCCTTATTCCTTACACCTACCAGTCTCCAGCCTCACGTACTTTGTTTTAAACACCGCTAAATGCGGGAAATGATAGAGGAACAACAGATGGATCCAAACTACTGTGGTACTTTCAGTTAGCTATGTCTCTGTGGACTTCGGTCTAATCCCAGGAAGCCCCAGAGGGAAAGCCTCACTCCAGACTGGCCATTTTCAGTCCTGTATTAAGAAAACTATGTTTATCAGTGAGGAATTCAATTGTGATTCTTCTGAAAGCACAGTGGTTAGCACAATGAGGACACAAAACATATTGGATGAATAAATATTGTTAAATTATAACTATATAAGTATATTGGAATTTAAAAGTACATGCAAATCATGAGATGGTAACAAATATTTATTTAAAAATATTTGAAGAGTCATCCTCATTCAAAATGAAAAATTTTTTTAAAAAACTAAACTCTAGGTCATAAAAGATGATCTAAGCCTACTGTCTTTATTTTCAAACAAAACTTACAGCAAGAATAGTCCCAACGGTATAACCAGGCTCTCCACTGAAAATCAAGGAGGTTCCATACCAAAAAGCCAGTCCATAGGCTCCATTCATAAAGAAGTAGACAGCTCCAAGAGACAGCTTTGAAGCTACTGCCTTCTTTATGCCAGCATCCTTTGCGTCTTTCAGATTCTGTGTATACCTTAAAAAGCCAAACAAGAAGTCTGGATAAAACAAAACCTTTGGAGAAAACCAAGCATTTTTTTTTTTTTTGTCATAATGAAAGGGACAGACCTCTGGATTTCTTTCTCTTGGTTCCCAAAGGCTGTGACTGTTCGGATTGATGACAAGGCTTCCTCAGCTACAGCCCCGGCTTTGGAATAGGCATCCAGTTCCTTACTGGTCAGTGAGATGACCATCTGTAATAAACATGACTGATTATGACAAATAATGAATCTGCTATGGTCTGAATGTGAAATGTTCCCCAGGGGCTCAACTGGTTGTATTACTTTTGGGGAGTCTATGGGGCCTTTAGAAGTGGGGTCTAGCTGTTGGACATAGGCTACCACAGACGAGTTCTAACCTACTTCTGGCTTTAGTCCTTTTCTCTTCTTCCTGGTCCTTGGGGGTAAGGAGGTCCAGCCACACCCTTCATCTGGTTCCAGCTTACCCTCTATTTTTCTTGTCACGGTGGACTAACACAAACTATGAACAACAATAACAACAACAACAACAAAACCCCCAAACCAAAAACCTTCACTCTGTCTTGTTATTGGTGCCATAGCACCACAAAGCTGAAAATAAATTTAAATGTAAAAAAATCAGTTCAGCCTGGCCTGTGAGCCTATTTGTCAAGCACTATCTTGATTCTATTAGTTGAGATGGGGAGACCAACGCATTACAGGTGGAGGTGGGGAAGCCAACACATTACAGGTGGAGGTGGGGAGGCCAACGCATTACAGGTGGAGGTGGGGAGACCAATGCATTACAGGTGGAGGTGGGGAGACCAACGCTTTACAGGTGGAGGTGGGGAGACCAACGCTTTACAGCTGGAGGTGGGGAGACCAACGCTTTACAGGTGGAATGATCCCCTTGGCAGGTGACGCTGAATTGCGTAGGAGAGAGCTGAGCATGCGCACATTGGTTTTCCTGTGCCTTCCACTGCTGCCGGGACGTCTCTGCTGTGATAGGCTGTACCCTGAAACTATGAGCTGAAGCGAACCCTTCCTCTCCTAGGTTGCCTGTGTTAGAGTAGTTTTTCACAGCACAGGAAAGGAAGGTAGGGCTTTAAGCATAGAGAATCCGAGGCAGTGACAATGTGCACAGCACTGATTGAATCGGGAGTAGCTTCTCGTTACCCAGCGTCTAAACCCTTGTCTGACTTTTTTCTTCTAGTACTAAGGCTGCGTCGTTGCCTTTCTATATTTTTAAAAACTTTTTTCTGACGTAAGTAGTGCTATTGCTACAATGGGGGACATTTGACTTGACAAAGGACCTTAGAAATTGTCTCATGGGCACTGAAAATTACTGAGTCACGTATGTTGGAGTATGCCCAGCAAACGCTTTATGTCTGAACGCTAGGAGGCGAGACTATTGATGACAGTAGGTGCAATTATCTGATTTCTGAAAAGCCTAAAATAGCAGGTACCACTTCCTCTATTATGAGCCATTTGTCAATCCTTTGTGGTTTTAATTAGCAAAACAGTTTGGCAAAAGGGAACAGCAATACCAGTCCAAAGCTGGCAGTTTGATATCGCCTACTACCTGTTTGCAAACTACCAAAGTACACCCCATGCTTTGGAGTGGAGGAAGCTTGCGTGGCTGGTAAAGTCACCGGATGGCATAAGTAGAATATTAGTATTAGCACTATTGATGTAGTGAAACACCATGACCAAAAGCAACTTGGGGCGACAAATGCAGTGCAGGCAGGAACTCACAAAGAGCCGGAATCTGGAGGCAGAAGCTCATGAAGAGGCCATGGAGGAGTGTTGCTAGTTACTGGCTTGCTCCTCATGGCTTGCTCAGCCCGCTTTCTTGTAGAACCTAGGACAATTAACACAAGGGTAGCACCAGCCACAGAGTGGGCAGGACCCACTAACTTAAAAGATGCTTTAAAGCTGGATCTAAGGCAGCGTTTTCTCAGCTGATGCTCCTTCTTCCCTGATGACTTTAGCTTGGGTCAACTTGATACAAAACTAGCCACAACTAATCATTTTCTGAGTTTATGTAACAAAGACAATCTCTATAGTAGATCACTGAAGAGATCTACTGAGATTACCATGGTTTGATAAGCCTTGCACACACTGAATATTCAGCAAATACTTGCCTAACTAAACTGAATTGAAGGAGGTCACCCACCCTAATGTCCCTACTCAATTGGGGGAAACTTTGGCTCTCTCTTGCTTTCTCTTCGGTTAGCGCAGTGGTGACACTCAGATGCCCTCTGTGTTCCTGTACAACGTCTGTCCGCTTCTCTCATGAGAGGATAAGGTTCTGCTCCTAGTAACACAGTCTAGGTATTTTTTTCATGTCAAGTGATCCTCATTTCATGCAAGCTTGAGGTAAAGATGAGGATTACAAAGTCAACACCAGAAGCCAGAATATCACAGACCTGCTGTTTAATGCTCTTCAGCGGAATACTACATTGTCCATGTTCCTCTAAGTAACCACTTACTCATACTCCTGTGAACAATCCTACTGAAACACAGAGTCATATGAGTGAAGACATGAAAGGAGAAGGGTCCCAGGGGGAGGGGGAGGAGTGAAAGTGAGGGCGCAACAAGAAAGGTAATGGGGACAAATATGATAAACTACACTTTATACATGTGTGAATGATATCCATCGTTATGCATAATTAACATATGCTGATAGAAAACTTTAAAAAGATCCATTGTGTAAATACCTAGGCTTCCTTTTAAGAAACTACAGAATATTTTATTGCTAGAAATTTTTGATTAAACTTGCATACTGATAGCAGGCGAGCCAGGAAATTTTATGGATTTGACTTTTGAAAAATGAGTACTTAAAAATTAAAAGCACAGAGCCTTTGATGTGATGGGCACACCACTGGGCAGTTGTGAAGATATGATTTTGAGAGATATTAGGGATACTCGGGCTACTAGAGGGTGAACACACACACACACACACACACACACACACACACACACACACACACACAGTTTAAAGCCATTATAAATAAGATTACTTTCTTCTGGTATGTGAACTAGAATATTTCTCAGACTTGCAATTGAGAACGCAAATACAAATTTGCTTAAAAAGCTGAAATGTGTTAACATATATTCTAAACCATTTAAAGGTATGTAAAATGTAAGCTGGAAGAGACTGCTATCAGGCAGCATTTTATGTGTGTTACTTGTGGATTTTTTCCCCTTTAGTTTTACCCAGTACAATGAACTATAACGCATTCATTGCGGGGGGTGGGGGGGGGGAGACTTAGAACATACAAGGCTCTCTCAGCAACAACTAAATGTCCACTGTGTAAGGCCACCATCCTCTCTCTGTGCTATCTTTTGAAATGTGTTAGACTTTTTTTTCCCCTGTTAGTAAGATATTAATGAAAAAAATCATATATAATACATATAATTTGAAGACATAAGTACAATTTTTTTTTGGTTTGCTTTGCTTTTCCAGACAGGGTTTCACTGTGTAACAACCCTGGCTGTGCTGGACTCACTTTGTAGATCAGGTTGGCCTTGAACTCACAGAGTTCTACCTCCTTCTGCTTTCTGAGTGCTGGGATTAAAGTCATGCGCCGCCACCATGCCCAGCCTGATAAAGTGGATTGTTGATTAAAAGATCAGAGGTTGGTGATCTCTCTCAGCTTTGGGGCATGTGGAATTAACAGAAGCACCACTTTTGGTACAACACTGTGCTTGTTGGACTGGCTGGCTTACCCTGGAGCACGCCGCTGATGAAGCCATTATGAAAGGAGAGATGGACAGCACCACCAGGGACAGTTTCCAGCTTTTTATCAAGCTCATCACCAGGCCAATAGAAAACCCAGAAATGTTCTGAAACAGCAGAGCGATCTTGTCTCCAATACCATCGCAGACTTTGTTGATGTCACTGCAACACGGAAGTTCCTGCGGTTCGGTTACAAACACATCTCACCGTAACACCTACTTCACACATTACCCTCTCCTTCCCTTACCCAGTCATGCGGGTGTTGAGTTCACAGATGTCACTGCCGTCAAACCAGCTGATGTCTTGTGCCAAAATTGAATGAAAAAACTGTTTCCGAATTCTTGAGGTTTGCCGGGCTGCAGTTATGACCCAGAAGGAAATCTGTATGTAGCCAAAAACGAGGGCAGCTGCCCCTATCCCAAGATAACACAGAGTCAACCTGAGGGAAGACGGCTGCAGAGTTAGGGGGAAATCACAGCTTTCCCCATAATAAGACAAACAAAGCAAAACCGTGAACGACAGAACTACTCACTGTAGAAAAGAAATCTAATACTTGGTAAACTTTATTCTGGAACATAGAAAATAACTGAAAATCACTTATGATAACAACGAACAAATATTGAATAGTATTCTGTTTCTCTTTAAGTCATCTAGAGCATATCTTTGGCATTTTTAGTAGAAATTGGTACTTTAAAATATGTTTACTCTATTTTCTTTCAGTATGTATAATACTTTCAGGTGGAAAAGTCACACTGAGGTTATTAAGATAGGTGCTAGAAAATAGGAGGGGAAAGAAAACGCTGCTATTCATAAAAAACTGACAGGAAATATCACATATTCTACAATTCAATGTAAGAAATGTACATTAAGTTAATATGTACAAAGGTTAAACTTTGTGGTCATTTTAGCACTCATGGTAATACAGAAGAGTTGAAAGTAGTTTAACACCTAACTGGGAGGTTGGCTAAGAAACAGCCTTGCTTAATAACCACATTCGGGAATGCACTATGTGACCACTGTGGGAGACAAAAATATTAAAGTGTAGATCAAGAAAAGAGGGCTCAGGGACAAAGACTGGTCTCAGGATTTCTGCAGATAGCCAGTGTTTGACCTCAAGAGAAAGAGCCTGCAAAGAAAGCAGAGAAGTGTTGGAAGTCGGAGGAGCTAAGCACTTGGCGAAACTAAAGAATAAAACAAGACCAGCACTCACTGAGGATTTAGTTATATATCTGTGTAGTTTTCAGCTCCAAAGCAAAGTCATTGATTTGTCTGATGCAACCGTCTCAGACGAGGTTTGAGAAGGCTGCTCTGCCACCTTAGTTCGGATCTCTGAACAAAAAGCCTGTCTTTCTGGTGGCCTTATTTTTGTGTTTCTGTTGATGTCTTTGATATTTATGACCACTCCCAAACATTATAGTCATAAATGTCTTTAATGCCAGCAGGAGGCATAGGCAGGTGGACTTTTGTAAGTTCAAGCTAGTCTGGTGCACACAGCAATGTCTACTCTGGTTAGGGATTCTTAGTTAGAGGGACTCTGTGTCAAAAACAAACAAAAATCCTAACAGCTTCCTTTAAAAAAACTGACAAAGACACCCTAAAATATATTCAGGAGTGTATAGGACTCAGAATAGGCAAGATAATTAAAAAAAAAGGAAATTGTTTTGGGACTTTGTAAGCATAAGGTTATTGTGTAGTTTAAATGCTGATTTCTGTACCCGCTGTGTCCAGTTGCAAGCTTTGTTCTGAGAATTCACTGTCTGAGTGGTATGTAAACCCTGATCCCCAGTTGTCCTCCGGATATGCCAATAAAGCAGGGGAGAGAATAGGGCGGGACTTCCTGCCGTCCAGGGAAGGAGTTAGAAGAAGAGGTAGGGCGCTCAGCCAGGGGATTCAGTCACAGGTGGAGGTCCAAGGAAGATCAGGAGGAAGAAGCAGGAGCCGAGGAAAGCTACAAAGCTCAAGTCTCTGGCATGTTTGCATAGAGGGTTAAGAACAGACTTAAACTGCTCAGATTGTTGTGAAGCCTTGTATTATAAAAGAGTCTCAATTATTTGTGTGGTAGCTAGGTTAAGAAATAAACCAATGGGACACAGGATATTCTCCACAGTTATGTGGAGAGTGGGGGCTGACTCTGACATGAACTCTGGTGCCCATATTTGATGACCTCCCCTTGGTGGGGAGGCCTGGTGGCGCTCAAAGAAAGAATAAGCAGGCTACCAAGATGAGACTTCGTAGCCTATGACCATATAGTGGGGGAGGAGGTCCCCCTCGGTCATAGACCTAGGGGAGGGGAATAGGGTGAAAGAGGGAGGGAGAGAGGAACAGGAGGATACAAGGGATGGGAAAACAATTGATTTGTAATCTGAATAAATTAATTAAATAAAAAAGAAGTAAAAACAAAACAAACCAAAACAACAACAACAACAACAACAACAACAACAAACACCAAAAACCAAACCAAACCAAAACAACAACAACAACAAACCAGGCAGGACATCAGCCGAAACTGCCAAATTATTTGCTTCAACCTATTCATTTAATTGATGTTCCTTTTCTCTTTCCTTTTTAACGCCTTCCTTTTTTCCTTTTCCTGATGCTGAGGGTCAAACCCAAGGCCTTACACATGCCAAGCTCTTCTGGTAATTCTATCCTTATTACAGCTTTTCAAATTTAAATTTCATTTAAATAGCATTTTCTGTGATGCTTGGAAAAATAATTTTTAGAAAAGAAAAAAAATCCTTTATTTTCTAAGAGGAACAAAACTGGCATAAAAACACAGACACAGCTTTTCTGTTGGTGACAATTTTTGTCAAATGCAATCAGAGACTATGACTGCTTTTTATTAAAATTAAAAAATACATTTTATTTTTCCAGCCTTTTGAATGTGTAACTATTTTTGTATACATTCACACACATGTGGGCATTCACCTACATAGGCCAAAGGTCAACACTAGCTGTTTCTCCCAACTGTTCTCATCTTATCTTTTGAGACAGGGTCTTTTGCTAACGAAGGGTTTGCTGATTTGACTAGATTGGCTTGCTAGTGAGCCCCAGGCATCCATATCCCTTTCCCCAGTGCTGAGGGCCTGGCTCTAGCAGCGTGCTGGGAATCTGAAGGCAGGTCCTCCCATTTGCACGTCAAGGCGAGCGCTTTACTGAAGGAGCCATCTCCCCAGACTCACACCCCTTAAACATATGGGGAAATTACGCACTAATTACACTATATATGGGATGAAAGAGAAGCACATGTTTACGTTAATCGCTTATGTGTATAATATGAATGATTAAGGTTTTCGGTTTTTCTTACAAGTGTTGCATAAAGCAGCACACGAGGAAGTGGGAATTTAGTTCGTGTGGACTTACATAGCGATGTCTTCATGCAGCTTCTCCTGAGACTGAGAACAGTTCTGATAGTTTGCTGTAAAAAAAGATTTGTTTTTTTTTTTGTATTATAAAGCAAATCAATTAATAATCAGCCATAGTGTTTCTTAAGAATCTCTCCAAACTAAATACACAATTTTGTTTGTTCGCTTGCTTTTATAGAAAATGGAACCAATGCCTCATGTTCATGACCCCTTTCTGCCTATGTTTTTTAAAAGGGTAACTTGCAAGAACTCTTTATTTTCTCAAGATATATTTTCCAAAAGTGAAAGCTAAGAGGCAATTGACCTCATGGCTCACACCTGGAAAGAATCCTCTAGGATACCTTCAACAATCAGCTGACAGCCAGCAGAGTTACAGCAACGGCATCCCATTTTCTGCTTAAGATCACACATTTTAGAAGTAAATTCAACATGCCCCAGAGAGTTATTTAGAAATCTCAAGAAATGCAAGTATATGTGGAAAATTCTAAAAGTTGCCACGGCAAAAAATGGACACAAATATCACTAAAATATAGCGGGTTGTAACCAAGAGAACTGACAATAAAAAGGTTTCAAACACTCTCTGGTACGAGTCTTTGATGTGAAATTTTCTGTGTACCTTCTGATATACATCGCCTGTGATTAACAGCATCCAAAGGTTCGACTTAGCCAACAACACAGAATGATAGTCAGTACTCAATTTTTTTATAAATTTTTATAATAAACATTTGCAAACAACTACAGACTTCAATGTTCTTCATCTCTTATATTTCATATAAGAATATTTATAAATTTATACATAATTTTAACTATTAAATTTCAAAAATTAAAATTGATGCAGATGGAGTGCAGATAATAAATATTAAGAGACGTTAAGTGAGATGTAACTCAGGTACAAAAATTAATTAATACTGCTTCTAAAAATCGTACCACATTGACGTAGAAATAGTGTAATCTCAAATTTGAGATTATATTAGTAGAAGTGGTCTAGGCAAATATTCAATGTTTGCACAAAAGGGAACCGTTAATCAATGATAGTTATTATTTTTACTTTGTTTGTGGGAAATTATTCTCTTGGAGACTGTCTCCTGCTAACCTAGGCTGAGTCCTGGAAGCTTCTAGCCTCCGTGCAATCTAACCAAGGTCTAGAATGTTTTCAGCCTCTGAGACTCGCTGCTGAATAAGCTCACCCTCACTTGTTCTTTCTGAGCTCTGGGCTGGCTGGTTCCACTCAGCTGCTCTGGCTCAAACTCTTCTCCCAACTGACTTATTTCATCTGGCTTCTTTCTTGGCCCAGAATTGCTCTGCTTGGCCTCAAACTAATTTAGCAATCTGCTCTAATCTTCTGGCCCCTTCTCAATTCCCGGCTCATTCCATCTTCACCTGAGTTCTCTCTCTGCAACCCATCTCTCTACTGCTGTCCTGGTAAACACTGCCTCCTCCCTCTGAAAAGCTGCCTCTTAAGTGGCTCCCCTTCCCTCTCTTCTGATCAGAGTTAGGCATATCCTATTATGTCAAATCTTTCTGATTCATCACCTTTTCTGCCACTCAATTAGACAACACTTTCAAACATGGGTGCTTCCTTCTACAAACTAACTTTACCTTTGTTTGGGATTAAAGGCATGTGTCACCACGCCTGGATCTAAGCTTTTCTTTACCTGATACTTGCTCTATGCCAGGCTTGCCTTGAATTCAGGTCTGTTTGCCTCCATCTCCTGGATTAAAGTTTTGCCTAAATTCCAGCCAGATCACACAGACCTAGAAGATCTTTGGATGTGATCTCTTACCAGAACTGCCATGTTCTAAATTAACATTCCTCTATATTATCCTACTGAAAATTAACATCAGTAATTAGCAAAACTATTGTTAAAATGTTGAGAGAAAATGTTTAAAGATTTACTTTATTTTATGTGTATGAGTGTATAGCCTGCATGTATGTAAATGTACCACTTGCATGTCAGGCGCCCATGGAGATCAGAGGAGGGCATCAGATCTGGGACTGGGATGTGCTGGGAACTGAACTCAGATCCTCTGCAAAAAACAGCAAGTGCTCTCAACCACTGAACCACCTTCCCAGCCCCCAAATGTCTCTTTAACGATGTGTTATAATATAATAATAATATAAAAAACTTATCTAAGTATAAATTGCTCTTATATTTACCATAGTGGTGATTAATCATGATTGCCATCTCTAGTGGGGTGAGCAATGCTGGGCCAACTAGCCAAGCACATTCTGTGTGAGCCTGTGAGGGCATTTTCAGGGACAACTGCCCTAAGGTACAACAGCCGAAAGAGAAGCCTCGTCCTGAGTGCCATCCAATAGGGGCCAGTGTGGAACAAAACCAGATGGAAGAGGCAGCCACCAGCCCAGTCTTGTTCTCTGATCTCTTTGCCTCTTGTCTATCACCAGACAAGCATTTTTGCTTTGCTCACACTCTGTCTCACTCATTCCTGATGATGTTTTGCTTTACCACAGGCCCACAGGAGTGAACCCTCCCACTACAGGCCAAAACCAGTAACCAAAATAAAGCTTTCTTCCTTTGGACTTGTTTACGACATGTTTGTTTGTTGTGTGTATGTGTGTGTGTGTGTGTGTGTGTGTGTGTGTGTGTGTGTGTGTGTGTGTGTAGGTCAGAATACAGTTTGCAGGAGTTAATTCTTTCCTTCTACATCACGAGTCTTGGAGATCAAACCTAGGTCATCAGACTCAACAGCAAGAACCTTGACACTGTGAGTCGGCCATTCGCTCTGGCTGAAGGAGCAGGGAAAGCCTCTCCTGCTGTGGACTCCCTTTGGAAACTTTGTATTCTCTGTAAACCCTCAAGGCAGGGAAGGCACCAGGTCCCTGCCTGAGGAGCCCCAGCAGCCAGGCCCTGCTGCTCAGACTCCCCTAAAGGCCCTAAAGGTCATTTTCTAATGGCTTTAACTGTCATTCCCAGCTCAGAAGCAGGAGAGTGTCCAGACTGCACTACAAGAAATATCCCACCAATCTCTGAACAGGAAAACCCACCAATCCCTGAGCTCCTCTAAGCTCAGGACTTGAAATTCCACCAATCATCACCCTGGAAAGCTCCCCCACCAAGACATTCTATATAAGCTTTGCCTATTGTTCAATTCCCTACTGCCTTCTCCCAACCCTTGGATTTGTCCCTCCCAATAAATCTTTTATGAGATTTGCTGCCTGGTGTGACTCTCTCATTGGAAGAAGCAAAGAAGGAAAGAACGGAAGAAGGGAAGAATTGGAGTGGGGGTTGTTAGGATACTGCCCCAGTCTGCCTGGCAACCTGTGATGTCATTGCCTACCTGCCACTTGATTGTAATTCCTAACCTTCATTCTCAAAGCCTAAAAATCACGACGTGATGAATATATTTAGTCTTGTTCTAATTAATCTATAATATAGCTTTAAACTTATAATCTATGGATATATATAACTGTTCTGCTCTCTTTTTATGGACTGTGTGTTTTTTTTTTTTAAGGCTCCGACTTATCATGGATAAAACCTAAACACCTGGTCTTTAATTATTAAGATCTTATAAATGATCAAGTCCTTTAGCATATTCAAGAATGTATTTTTAGTCATGCTAAGAACCAATGTGATTAATTATATTTTCAAGTCAAGCATATAATAGGATCATAAAATTCTATCTCATGTTTACAAAATATAGTTTACAGCAGATACAGACAAAGGTTGTTTAACTCAAATATACTAGTCTTCAGCCTTGTCAGAGATATGCTGAATATGGCATTGAACATGTGTAAGTTTACTATAAGAAAACAGAGATTCCCAGATCATAACAGTAGTTCCCCAAGAGCTCAGAAGATTTGGGCACAACTATAGGTGACATCAACCCTGGATTGTGGTATGGTGACCACTGGGCAAAACTGCTCCCAACATCTCTTTTTTGCTTTCCCAAAAGTTTCAAATATACACCTAAAATAAAATGAAAGAAGTTCCCCACATTCAAGCATTTCTCTTCTTTGTTCCAAAACTTCCATCTCTGCTCATTCTCCTAAAACTTTCAAATGTATATCTAAAGGGAATTTTCTCCCTAACCTACTAATTTTGTCTTTTTCCCATATATATGTTCCAGAATTCCTGTCAGATTCCTTTTACGTCCAGGACAGGGCCAAAGCAGCTACCCACAGGTGCTCCAGTCTCCAACCTCACAGACCATGTCAGCTGGACCTGCGTTGCTCCTCCTAGCCACAGACATTATCAGACCCTGGACAACAAATACAGCAGCCTGCTCTTCTGGGACCTGCCCAACATTTCAGCCTTTTAACCCCCTGTCGCCGCCCCACTGTCAGCAGGAAGAAGTCAAAGACATTGATTTTGTCATCCCTTATCCATTCACAAAAGGCTGGAATGGTGTGCTCCAGACCACGGACAAAGAGCTCCAGGTTCTCCCAGTGCTCCTTGGTCCCTATCTGCTGCAGAACATGTCTGACATCCCCCACCCTCTACCCTGAACTTTCCAGGGCAGAGCTTTTCCTTACCCTTCACCATATCATCTGATATTTTATTGCTCTTGTTTCTCTCTCTCTCTCTCTCTCTCTCTCTCTCTCTCTCTCTCTCTCTCTCTCTCTCTCTCTTTCTCTCTCTCTCTCTCTCCTACATGGCAGCCAAAGCAATGAACTTACACATTTATGTACTTTAGCCTACCTTACATAAAAGACAATCCAATGTCCTAATTTTTTTAATTATAGGAAAAGGGAGGAATGTTAGGATACTACCCCAGTCTGCCTAGCAATCTGTGATGTCATTACCTACATGTCATTGCGTGTCCCCTTTGCCTGGGAGTATATAAAAGGATAAGCCCACCTTGTCTCTATCTCTTGCTCTCGTTTCTCTCTTCCTCTGTCATTCTGTCTGTCTCTGTCTCTCTGTCTCTCTGTCTCTCTCCCCCACCCCCGGGATGTTCCCCTTCTTTCTCCCCCCATGCTCACATAAAAAAAATCTCCATATCATATCTGTTGCCTGGCAGATTATTTTTTAATCATTACAAGGGTGAGGTTTCTGAGTGCCTCAGCTCACCTGGGGATATCCCCCGCCCCACATATATATCAGAAGCTGCAATACTGAAGAAGAAGAGTGTGAAAGTGGATCTATTACGCTGCAGCACTCAAGCCTATCCAGGGAAACCCCTCCTCAGGGCTGCAATGCCTCTGCTGAGCTGTGCGGTTCTTGCACTCCTATGTCTCAGGATGTCCTGTTGAGACACTGTCTAACCTCGGAGTTGTGTGGCTCCTGGACCCCTGAGTCCTAGGATACCTTTTTATTTGAGCATAAACGCCAACACCTCGCCTGTGTCAAGTATTTTGCTACACTGATAAAATGCCAGCATACCTCACTTGATAAAATCACCACAGCAGTGTCTATTACATGTGAATGACCTGTTCCTGCCTAAAGTAAGTTGTTGGGAAATCCTGCTACTAAGGCTGGAGTCTGACATTACCGGAAAGCCCTGAGATCAGTGCAAAATGGCAGACCCCCTTTGTCTGAAACTCTGCCTTCTTCTCTCCCTGGGGAGTCCCAGATCTCCACATTCTCTACCTGAGGAATGGTACATAGTCCTTAGGGAAATTATAGGCCCAACTCTCTTCCAGCAGAATCCGTTCAGCAAGCACCTGGGATTCCTGAACTGCCTCTCCATGTATATGAGGCTTCTTATTGCCTTAGCTTTTCAGCCAATGGACATTCACCTACCCTGGAAATCTCCACCCTCAACCCAAAGTTCTATAGAGCCTCCTTCACCCCCAATAAAATTGATCTGTCTCTCTGCATCTGATCCCAGAGGTCAGTCTGTTCTGCTCACAGCCATCTGAGTCCCCGCCCCCCACCTCTGCTACCTTTGTCCTTGGGGACCAATGTCCACGATCCCTGGGCGGGCATGGGTGGGGCAGGGAGAGCCACAGCAAGCATCTTATTTACTTCTATTGCTGACACCATTTCTAAGGCAACTTGTAAAAGAAAACATTTAGTTTGAGGTTCAGGGTTCCAGAGAGATAGAGTCTATTACCACCATGTTGGGGAATATGGCAGCAGGCAAGCAGGCATGGAGACAGAGCAGTAGCTTAGAACTCAACTTCTGGTCCACAAGCACAAGGCAAGGTAGGAAAAGAGATGGTGGAAGAGAAGAGGAAGGAGGCAAAGGAGAAGGAGAGAGGAACAGGAATGGAGGAACGGAGGGAGGAAGGGAGGAAGGGAGGGAGGGAGGGAGGGAGGAAGGGAGGGAGGGAGGGAGAGAGAGAGAGAGAGAGAGAGAGAGAGAGAGAGAGAGAGAGAGAGGAGACTAATTGGGAATGGCATGGGCTTTTCAAACCTCAAAGCCCACCTCCCACTTCCTCCAACAAGACCACACCTCCCAATCCTTCTCAAAGAGTTCCAAAAGGGAACCAACAATTCAGATTCATAAGCCTATGGGGACCGTTGTCATTCAAGACAAGACAGAAGGTAGGACAATCAATTATAGAATACCTCAAACAAAATGAATATTCCTAAGAAAAATGCCTTGGCTGCTGGGTTTATCATCCCTTCTCTGACAGAGTTGACACTCAGTAAATATCTATTCAGTGAATTGGTGGATCAATATGCACAATGGTTATTTAGCTTACATTACCAAAATAAAAATGTTTTTGTGTTGGAGGCAAAAAAGCGTTTTTGCCCACAGATCACTAGGGAAACCAGGAATGCTAAACATATAGGGGCCTCTTTGGAGAAGATAAAATGTCTGTTTTCTTACCCAAAAAGCTGGGAATGGATATTGTTAATGACCTGGTGATCATTTTGCTATCTGTGGTGGCTGACCTTAGCCACCTTTTTCTATAGATTCAGACCTCTCCCAAGCCCCCCAGAATGTTTATCCCAGACGTTCCCTCCCTAGACCTTTACCTTTAGTCATAGAACCCACCCTCATGGTCATACAGACCTTGTAAAGGTGTCTCTAATTAAACACACATTAAGTATTATGGTGCATCTGGCATTGCACTGTTGCCTGGAAACCTGGAAAGAGACTGACTGTTGCCTAGAAACCTTTCCCCAAATTGTCTGATCCAGGTTGGTGAAGTCAATTTGAACTGAGTTTTCATTTTCATTTTTTTGCACACAGATTTTGTGGTGTGTGTGTGTGATGTATTCACACATATGTAGGTACATGTGCCTGCCTACATGGAACATGTCATGTGTCATCCTCTGAGATTTTTTAAAGACATGACTCTCACCGAAGAAGCTAAGCTGGTGGCAATGCCCCTGTTTCTGCCCTGGCAGCACTGGGCTTATAGTATATACATTCACATCCTGCCTTTCATATGGATGCTTCTCACATTAACATCTTGAGTGCTCTTACTTGCTGAACCATTTTTCCAGCCCTTATAAAGAATACCTTTAATTTTACTCATGTATTTAGTTTTGCTTATGCCATAAAAGTTACAAAAAAAATCTCACAACTGTTTAGAGAGGAAACCATCACTTGGAAAGGCACAGAAATGGAAGCAACGGATTAGTTCCATTCAGATAAGAGGAAGATGCTTGAAATATTAGCCAGAGAGTGGAAAATAAGAAGGTATGCTATATTTAAAGTCTGACAAGGCACAGAGGGAAACACACTGCAAAATCTAGGCAAGTGTCTAAGAGACAGTGCAGGTTTCAATGATGCATTTGTCTCCGCTGCAAAAAAATACCTTATACAGATACTTATGTGGAATTTGGAATACCTGTGTAAAGTTGGGGAATTACTGTATTTAAAATATTCACTGAACCATGTGGGATCTTTAATACCTCCTTGTACAGGAGGACCATTGGAACTGTACACTAAAGTAAATGCTACTTTAAAGGACATTGCCCTGAAGTAGATTGTTATGAGGGATGCATGGCGGATGCCCACCAATATGAG
Organism: Acomys minous; assembly: GCF_964271855.1. NCBI lineage: Eukaryota > Metazoa > Chordata > Mammalia > Rodentia > Muridae > Acomys > Acomys minous. The sequence goes on along the minus strand of NC_140489.1, from coordinate 872,867 downwards.
CAGCATGAAACCATGTTTGCTGGTTCTTTTCTGGGTCTCTCCTCTGCTGTTATTGCGGTGTTTGAATTAATAATGTACTTTTCTGCATGCTCCTTGCTGCCTCCTTACTGAATTATGACTGATGATACCACATATGTCCACATCTAGGTAAAGACTTTTAAGAAGCTATTGAACCAAAAGTTTTAGTTACATGTATAGATGAGTGACACAAATGGCCCATGCTTTTGATTAAACCCTGATACATGCACCACTATTGAAGTATTAAAAGTATTAAAACTTTTATAGACAAGCTGAGCCGCAGCGGCTCTCAGATGGTTCTTATTCGCCATCAACGAATGGCCCTCGGACATGAGCTGTGTTGACACTGGCTGATTACTGAACTGTCCTGGAAACAGTTCCTCCCTGGCCCCTCCCCCTTTCCCCTCCGTCTCCTCTTGTCCACCTCCCCTTTGTTTCCCCTTTTCTCCTTTCCCGCCCTTATCTACTCTTGCCCCCTCTCCTCCCTCTCTTCCTTTCCCTTTCTCTCTCTCCACCACCCTTATACGTCCATGCAGACACACATCTTATTGGTGATTTTTCTGAAGAGTTCTAACATTGACTTTGGTTATTTAGTATCAAGTAATGTAGACAAGTACATATTATACAAACACGGTTTTATAATAGTCTATCAGCACAATGTCTGATGACTTTATTTAATGCGTTTGAGTCTCCAGTAATACAGCAAAAGCTTGCACTTACTTCTGTTGGTTTGGACTAGGCATCCACTAATAAAACGATCACTTATTTCTCCTAAAACCAGGGACATTAAGGGAACAGTGGCTCCATTTACCATGGATGCCACTATTCCCACAGTCATGAGGACGATGTCCAGGGTATCAGCAAAGCGGAACTGAGAAAACAAAGTGTGAAATGTTACTGTTGTAAAATATAAGCAAAACTGCTAATCTATAGCTTTCCCCATGAAGCAAAAGTTACTCAACCAACACATTATGAGATTAAATCAATCATAAAACCATGGGTATGCCTTTTTCTATACAGTGGAAAGCAAACAAAGGAGCACCCAGTCTTAGCTCTTAAAGGTGTACAGCAGAGTTTGAGGAGGTGCTGAAAAGCAAATCAGCCAAAATAAGACAAACTATGTGAAAATATACATCAGATCCCTTGTGGGCATGTCTCTGAAGCTTCCGTTTGGAATGAATTATTTTAAAGGACTTGATGAAAAGCCAATCACATTTTCATTTATCAGCATTGTTGCACTGGCATCACAAATTGTAAACACCCAGATGGTAAAAATGTGATGAATTATATTTTTGATTTTTATTTAAAGTTCTTTACATTTAATTTGCCCTCAAACAATGCCTATCTTGTAAGCAACGGTCAATAATGATTTACAGGGATGTTTGTAGTAACATGGAATGCCTGAAAGCCAAACATTAAATACTATGTCTTGTATCAATTTCTCCACAATACCAATCCAAAACCAAACCGTGAATGACAGTTGTGTCATGTATTTCATTCTGCTGAGAGGGGAAGATTAAAAATGTATGCATTAGATGTGAATACCACCAGACAGGCACAGAACATATTTTGTATATACAAACTGTATTTTTTGTTCACTCATGGCAACAGCTAAGCAGTAATTATGAAATAACTGCCAAAGCATTTTTCAGCACTCCATGTGTTGGCTTCCCTGCCTTTCACCAGCACAGTGTGCTGCCTTGTGTTTTAGATTAAAACATTTGAGAACTTCATGTATGGATACATTCCATTTACATAATTCTCACTCCTTTCTCTCCACTCTCCTAGTCCTCTCATGCCATGCAAGTCTCTCTTGATTCATAATATCTTCTATAATTATCACGGTTACACCCACACACTCACACATGCATGCGTGCAGGCACATGCACCCACACCCAAACATTACTAAATCTATTAGTGTTGTCCACAGGTGCGTGTGTTTAGGGCTGGTTGTCTTGTTGATAAACTTATGCACACTCTGATACTTTTGGGTTTTTAACTTTTGAAACAGTCAGATGCTGTCTCCTGCGTTTTCTTGTGAGAGAGAATTTTGCTTGTTAACTTGAAACACCTGGGAAGAGGAAACCAAATTGCTAATTGAGGTAGGAGGACCCAGTGAGACGGGCCTGGGCTGTTACATAAGCCAGCTGAAGTGAGTCTGAGAACAAACTAGTAAGCAACATTCCTTCTCTTCCATTGCTGTTTGAAGCTTCTGCCTTGAGCTCTTGCCTTGCTTCCCTTGATGGTGGGCTGTAATGTGTAGATTGAAATAAACCCTTTCCTCTCCAAGTTGTTTTTGATAATGTTTATCACATCGACAGAAAGCTGCTATGTCACTGATGACTAAGTGAAGACGTTCGCATTGGGGAGGAGATGTCTAAGAAGATATGCAGGACAGTGGTCTTGGAACACAGTTCCAAGTAGGTATGCCGGCATGTTTTCTGATATACAAGCTTTACATGATGCTTCTTTAAACATTCCTTGTAGCAACTTGTCTTCTCTGTGTCCACTAACTCAATTATGTGGACTTCAGAAATAGGATTTTAGCGTCAAGTTCTGGAGGGAAACCAAGAGCAGTGTCAAAGTTTTTTTACATTTGGGGAGGTTTGTGGGGCCCTTCAAGGCCCAATAACATGAGAAGAGGCACAAATTTCCAGGCACTAGGCTTTTTATTTGATAGCTGAGCCATACCAGGGAGGCATTGTCCCCCTATTGTAGGATACCTTCATGTAAACTTTTTTATACATATGTACATATATATTATGTATGTATATGCATGTATATGCACATATGTAAGCTTCTACAGTAGTAGATGTCCATATGGTGTTTTGTAAAGTCTTTAGTGTTAGTTATCCTTTTCTACTGTTTTCTGCTCTACCCTAACCCTATCACATCACCGCCTCGCCCCACCCTATCCCCTCCCTCACCCTACTCAATGCTTTTTGCTCCATTGAAAGCTTCCCCACTTCTGGCAACCTTTCATAGTGTTACAAGGTTTCTATTCTAGCCATTGGGAGATAAAAGTAATTAACAGTCTTACCCAACTGTAAACTTTGTGAGCTACAGTAACAACTGTTTTGGAAAGATATGTCTGATAGTGCCGAGGTGGCACAAACATCATGGATATAACTAGCTCCTTTCCGATTGGACTTAAGGCCTGTTCTGAAAGATGTAATTCATGCATGGTGTAGTCAACTGGACAAAATCCAATGGCTTGGTTGGTTGCAGACTGTACGGGAGCACTTACTTCTGCTCAATAGATATAATATTAAACTGTCCTCAAGTTCTATATTTATATATATATATATTTCTCGACTCTCATTAGAGAAACTCCTTTTTTAAAAAGTAGATAGTAATCAATACAGAAACCCAACAGCCAGAGGTGTTAAAGATGTATCTGTATTCTAGTTGGATCACACGGACCTAAATCTTTGGGTGGGATCCCTTGCCAGAGCAGCCATGCTGCTGGATTAAAATTCCTCTACACAGTGGGTTTTTATAAAAGGGCACATGATGGCAGAAGGGAACAGTGGTGGGCGGGATAGGAAGACAGTTGGAGAGGGAATTGGTAGACTGGGTTAAAACTCACTGTTATGCATGTATCAAAGTCTCAAAGAAGAAAAAAAATTAAAGCGGCTACTTGAAGAAAATATTTTTATACTAACAACATACATTAATGTATATCTATATCTATCTATGCATTTTTCAAAATGTAAACAAAGATCCTATATAACTGTCCATGTTGCTGAGCTCCCTCTGGTAGCATTTATGTCATCACATCCAGAACCTTACGCTGCTGGAAAGATGATGTCATTGTGAAGAGACTACATGGTTTTTCTTATCTTTTACTGTGGGGCTTTGAGATGGTTTTTATTTTGCCGTTTTGGAAGGTCCCTGTGGTGGTTTGAATAATGACTCCCATGGACTCATGTATTTGACTGCTTAGTCACGCTAGAAAGGACTGGGAGGATTAGCAGGTGTGGCCCTGTTGGAGGATGTGTGTCACTGGGGGTGGGCTTTGAGGTTTCAAAAGCCCACACCAGGCCCAGCGTCTCTACCTCTCTCTGGCTGTGGATCCGGATGTAACTCTCACGAGCTTCTCCAGCACCGCACCTGCCTGCCACTACGATCCCTGCTGCCGTGTTCCCTGCCATGAAGAGAATGGACTGACCCACTGAAACTGTAGGCACGCCCCTAGCTGAACGCTTTCTTTTATAAGAGTTGCCTTGGTCACGGTGTCTCTCCACAGGAATAGAACACCACCTGTGACAGTCACTATGATGACTCCCTTTCCGTTTTCCCATTTTTTTCCCACACATAGAGCATGAGAATGTGACTACCACATGTGCTCTTGTCGATTTCCCAAAATCCCTTACGCATGCGCGCGCACACACGTGTGCCCCGGTTTTACTTACTATCTCAATAAGTCCAACAGCTTGATTTCCCGCTTGAGGCAGTTCTTCTTGTAGAGGTCTGAAAAATAAATGCGAAAAGAGAAAAGGCATGATGTGAATATAATTTGTAAAAATTTCCAACTAACATTTTTCCAAAGTCTGAAGGATTACCTTTGGGCATCAAATTTATACAAGTTATTAAATTTCAAAAGCAGATAAAAATGAGAGGACGTACAAACTTTTTGAAGAAAAGTCACTGAGAGAGGAAGTTGGCTGTGGCTATGGCTGACTGCAACAGGAGTGAAAATGTTTAAACTGAGTTAAAATATACATAGCAAAGTGCCACCTTTTAACCATTTTAAGTGACAAGGGCACCGAATGCATCCTTCACACCATCCACTGAACTCTTTTTATTGCAATACTGACTCCTTGTGCCTGTTGAATACCATTCCTGATCCTGTGCCCCAACCTAACATTCTGCTTCCTGTCGCTGTGATCCTGACAGCCCTCGGTGTCTCAGCTGAGTGAAACCATACAACAGTTTCTCTGTTGAGGTCGGCGTAAAGTCTCCACGGCTCGCCTTGGAGTGTCACTTAGCAGGATAGCTTTGAGTTTTCTCCATGCTGCCGACTATCAGAATCTCCGTCCCATAACTTAAGGCAGATTGGTCTTCTTACTGTATTTCATGTCTTCTTCACATTAGTCAGCACACACTAGGATTTCCTCCGTGCTTTGTCGATTGCTACCAATGTGTCTATGACTATGGATATACCCTGTGCTTTCAGTCTTTTTGGATATATACCCAGAAGTAGAGTTTCTAAACAACACACCAATTAATGTTTCTAATTAAAAGGTGTGGATGTGTGTGTGTGTGTGTGTGTGTGTGTGTGTGTGTGTGTGTGTGTGTCTGTGTGTGTGTTTGCCACAGCACATGGATAGAGGGAAGTTTTCTCCTTCCACTGTGGGATCCAGGAATTGAACTGAGGGTAACAGTCTTGCCCAGAAGCAGTTTTACCTATTAAGCTACCTCATTAGCCCTGTTTTTAAATTTTTGAGGAAAGTTGTGCAGTTTCCAATACTTTCCTTCCACAGCATAGGAGGAGTCAGTTGCTACACACACACACACACACACACACACACACACACACACCAACACTTGTTCTTGTTTCCCTTATGATAATGGAAATCCTGCTAAGCATGAGGTATTGAATTAAAAAAAAATCCAGCTATACTCCAAGTTGGCAGCGCCCTGTGGGTACCACATCTGAGTAGCAGAAGATCAGAGATTTTGGGCCAAGTGAGTGACTTAGCTGCTGACTCCAAAAATCCAACATCTGTGTTTTCCAGACAAGAGGAGGCATCCCAGAAGCTAGGGACACACAGTTCCATGCCTACCTGTGGGTAGGTCCTAGGCTCACGGTAGTACCCCTGAGTTCCAGAAATACACAACTCCAGCATCTGGACCCCAGACCCCTCCTGTCTCCCCAAGGACAACTCCTGGGTACCAGGTACAGGGTCCTGGACTCCAGTCCATGTTTCTACTGGTCTCCCTTCAGAGCTGGCTAGACACCAGGAGCATACAGGGTCCCTGTTCCAATATGGCAATGCTAACCCAGTCTGAGTACCAGTGTCAGCTGGGCAAACAAGTTGCAGCACTGCTGATTCTGAGATGCCAGCATCCGTTTGTGTGCCTCTGGAGAGAGGAGAGGATCCAGGCTACTAGGCATGCATGCTATCACCTCAGCCTGGACTTCAGGGATATGAAGATCCACCCGACAGTTCACAGCTCTACTAGCTGTCTTGAGGACACCTACTGGACCTCACTGGATCACACAGGTTAGAAACTCAGACCCTAATTCCCTGCCTAGAGATTCACCTGGGACACAACCTACAAAGCAGAGCTGTAGGCTGTGGGAGGAGATTCAACCCTCGACCCACAACCTAGGGCTCCTCCTGCACCCTTGAGAAACCCAGCAGGTTCTGAGAACAACCAGCCAATGTTAGGGACAAAGAGATGGCTAAAGGCCAGTATAAGAACACAATCAACAAAAACCAGGGTGACATGGAAATAATCTCTGGATTTCCTAACACAGAGGGAACACAGGAAAGTGACCATAAAACTATGCTTATGGAGATGGCAGAGGCATTTAAAGAGGCAACAAATAAATTCCTCAAAGAAATACAGCAAAACACAAACAGGTGAAGGAAATGAGGAAAATGGTCCGAGACCCAAAAATGGAAATAGAATCAATAAAGAAAACACAAACCAAGGAAATTCTGGAGATAGGAAACTTAGAGAAAAGGAACCACAGAAATAAGCATACAAGACATGGAGGAAAGAGTCTCAGGCATGGAAGATCAATTGAAGACATCAGAAAAATCAAGGACACCATGAAAAGACAAAACCCAAGAATAATAGGAATAGAAGAAAAAGAAGATTCCCAGCTCCAAGGACCAGAAAATATTTTCAAGAAAGTTTCCCTAGCCTAAAGAAAGAGATGCCTTTAAACATACACAAGGCTTACAGAACACCAAATATATTAGATCAGGAAAGAAATTCCTTCCACCACATAATAATCAAAGCACTAAATGTATAGAACAAACAGAAAATATTAAAAGCAGAAGGAAAAAGGCCAAGTAACATATAAAGAGAGACCTATGAGAATCACACCTGACTTCTCAACAGAGACTATGAAAGCCAGAAGAGCCTGGACCTGTGAAGATGTCATGTAGACCCCGGGGGACCACATGGCAGCACAGACTACCCAGCAAAACTTTCAATAACCATAGATGGAGAAAACAAGATACTTCATGAGAAAGCCAAATATAAACAATATCTAAGCACAAATCAAGCCTTACAGAAGATACCAGAAGGAAAACTCTAAACCAATGATATCAACTGCACCCAAGAAAACATAGGATATAAATAAATTAGGGAAACTACACCCTTCACAATAGCCACAAATAATATAAAATGTCTTGGTATAACTCTAACCAAGCAAGTGAAAGATCTGGATGACAAGTCTCTGAAGAAAGAAACTGAAGAAGATATCAGAAGATGGAAAGATGTCCCAGTAGGGTTAACATAGTAAAAAATGGCCACCTTACCAAAAACAATCTACAGACTCAATGAAATTCCCATCAAAATACCAACACAGTCTTTACAGGCCTTAGAAGAACAGTTCTCAAGCTCATATGGAAAAATATAAAAACCTAAAACAGCTAAAAAATATCTTACACAATAAAAGAAATTCTGGAGGTATCTCCATCCATGACTTCAAGCTATACTATAGAACAATAGTAATAAAATTTGCATGATACTGGCGTAGAAATAGGTTGATCAATGGAATCAAATCAAAGATCCAGAAATAAACCCATACACCTACAGGCAATTGATTTTTGACAAAGGAGCCAAACTCATTCATTGGAAAATGGGACAACAGACCATGTCTTCAACAAATGGTGTTGATCTAACTGGGTGTCTACTTGTAGAGAAATGCAAATAGATCCATATTCATTACTCTACATGAAACTCAAGTCCAAGTGAACATAACACCAGATACACTAAATCTATTAGAAGAGAAATTGGGGAAAAGCCTTGAACTCATTGGAGAAAAGTTACAGAACACAACACCAACAGCTCTAAGATCAACATTAATAAATGGGAACTCTTGAAAAGAAAAGCTTCTGTAAGGCGAAGGACACTGTGAACAGAACAAAGAGACAGCCTACAGACTAGGAAAAAATCTTCACTAATCCTACATCCTACAAAGGGCTAATATCCAAAATATATAAAGAACTCAAAAAATTAAACACCAACAAACAAAATAATCCATTTAAAAAATAGGGTACAGAGTGAAACAGAATTCTCAACAGAGGAATCTCGAATGTTGGAGAAGCTCTTAAAGAAATTCTCATCCTTAGTCATCAGGGAAATGCAAATCAAAACAACTCTGAGATGTTGCCAACGGGCAGCTCAGGCTCCATGTGTGTCCTCTTGTAAGGGGAACAGGGGCTGTGTCTGATACGGACTCTGTTGCCTGCTTTTTTAAAAAATCACTTTCCCCTGGTGGGACTGCCTTGCCAGGCCATAGGGGAAGAGGATGTGCTCAGTCCTGAGGTGACTTAAGGGGCTGGGGTGGGTGGGTAGCTGAGGCTCCCTTTTCCGAGGAATAGGGGAGGGGAGAGGCGTGAGAGAGACGGGGATGAGACTAGGAGAAGAGGGAGGGGGATAGTACCAGGATGTAAAATAAATAAATAAATTAATAATAATAATAATAAAAATCCAGCCCTCTCTAACAAAACGCCGAAGAGCAGCTGTGACCTGTACGTGAACTGAATTCTGTTAGGTGAGTTGCATTGGATATTCTGAATTTTGTCCTCCCTCTGAAAATTCCTTAGCCCATACTTCAAGGACAATACGTGACTTTTGTACATTGGCCTCATATCAAGCGCGCAGAATCCTAAACCACACGTTGCATTTAAAGACAAGAAGGGAACCGTGTAAGCTGCTGCAAGGGCTGCCGTCCATGTCTTCTCTCTTCGGAATGTACTGTTCTCTCAGCCTTCAAGGATGACAAACTGGGTAATTTTATCACCATGATAAATTCCTTCTATGTCCCTTCTCCTGCCTCAGGTTAATTGTTAATTTAGGTACAGCCTGATGTCTGAGAAGAGCCATAGATGAAAAACAAAAGTAGAAACAAAAACAAAACAACAACAACAACAACAACAACAAAACCCCCAGTGCTTGAAATTACAAAGCTTAACCCTAACCTCAGATTTTGTCACTTGATTAAATTTCATTTGAGGGATACAATTGACCTTCACAAGTTTTGTGTAGGTTCACAACAGTCTTTTCTTTATCAGAAGCAAGAGAGTGGCCACAGGCTGGCTCCTGCTGAGCCTCCAGGCTGCCCAAGAGCAGGTGCAGAGTTCGGGCACCGCAGGTACAGGAAGGAAAGCCATCCAGCTCACTGCTCAAGGTCCCCGTGTGCTCCTCACTGTTTGGCTGCGAGCCGAGGGAAGTTAGTGATTCAGCAGTTAATTTATTATGGCCCAAAGCACCCACATTTATGTTACCATCATCAACTGAGCCATGTCCACCTCCTTAGACTCTTGCCCAGATTTTGAGGCCAGAGCCCCAAAATCCAGAAATCCGGCTTTTCAAAGCCATCCAACTCAGCGTTTAGTCCTCTTCATGGCCGTTTTCTGGCATTCTCTTTACTCTTGTCTCCTCTAAGTGAAGTCAGCTGCGTGTTTTCTCACTTGTGCCTGGTAACCAGCAAAGTTAGCCACCTGCTCACTTTAGTTTTCCCGAGGTGGCAGATATTTGCTGTTTTATTCCTACTGACAGACTCACGTCTAGGGTCTATGGCTGTATATGAAAATCCCACAAGGTCAGTAGCGCCCTGACCATTTTTAAGATTAGAGAACTGAGACAGAGGGTCGCTATGTGGCCCAGGCTGGCGTCCAGATACTCCTCTCTCAGCCTCCCGGCCTTGCAAGTATTAGGAGTACAGGCATGCCCATTCCTCTCAGCATTTAAAAGAGAAGAATTATATCGTATGTGGAGACGTGTAAAGTCTACAGAGTGTTACACAACGTTAAAAAAAGCACAGAAAGACACACATTGCACAATCTCATTTTCATATGAACTGAAAGTTACACTCACAGTCAGGGGTGTGGTTGTGGTTATGGTAGCTGAGCAGCATAGGTAGTGAGTATTATAGATACAGACACTTTCCACAGTGACTTTATAGCATCTCTAATTTAATTTACAAATAAAGGAAAATGATGAAAAAAGGTCATGAAATAGTTTGTAAATATCATCCACTTATTATAAACCTAACAACTATATAATAAACTGCACACATTCATAATAAGAAGTTGTATTAAATCTCACCTTGGTAAGAACATGATCTGTTGTCCACTTGCACAAAACTCATGTGTGCTTTCCTCTTCAACAAACCACTTTCTTTTAATGATTGTGCTTAGCCAACCTTGTATTCTGGTCAGAGAGCTGCAATATGTGATACAATCATTAATGGATTTCTGTGCAAAGCACATGGTGTTCTTCATATGATGTTGCCCTTGGAACCAACGCGAGCAGAGAATCCACTGAATAGAGTAAGAACTTTCTGAAAATAGTCTGCAATGATTACACTCATAGTTTCTGCTTAGTTCCAGAACGCATTTAAAAATAGCTGAGTGAAAAATGTCTAAGTACATCCACAACACACTGGCAGCCTATGTCAGGCATTGTTTATACAGCTTCATTACCACTCATGAAGATGTCTTTCTGTGTTTGCTGAAACATATGGATTTTATTACAAATATATAACCTTGCTATATTATATGTCTTCCTTATTTCTTTATACATTACTTGCAAGATATTGTTGATACGATGAACCAATTAGTAGTTACAAGAATCCAAATGATGTCCCCCGGCCCCCAGGAGCTTATAACATCACTTTCCCCACTGAACCATAGTCTTATGTCTCAGTGTATCTCCAAATCAGCAGCTAGCTCTTACATGGACATTGATAGAAATGCAGAATTTTTAAGCATTTTTGTCATGTCAAAATATAGATAATATAACCTTTACATTCCAACTGTTTCCAGTGCAGAGTTCAAGGCCCGTGACATTACTTCCCTATGGAGTGTTGTACAACCCGCATAAGTAGCCACCTGCAAACCAGGTTTATCCTCCCAAAGCTAATTTTGTATACATTAAATAATAACTCTTCCTCTGCCCAGTTTTTGATAGGCTGTCCTACACATTCTGACTCTATGAATTTGACTCTCATTTCAAAGACAGGGAAACAAACAGTGACTGATCCCTTTAGTGTTTGAGTTTTTTTTTTAGTAAATTTCAAACAGTCATTCAAATAGTCAATTTGGTTTCATCGATCCACCAGTCTCTTTTTATGCTAATGTTATGCCATTTTTATTAAGGTTATACTACAGTGCAGTTGGAGATCAGAGATTCCCCCCGAAGAGCTTTTATTGTGCAGGATCGTCTTAGCTAGTCTGCGCTTTTTCTTTTCCCATATGAAGTTGAGAATTGCTCTTTCAAGGTCTGTAAAGAATTGTGTTGGCATTTTGATGGTAATTGCATTGAATCTGTAGATTGCTTTTAGTAAGATGGCCATTTTTACTATTGTGAAGGGTATTACGTCTCTAATTTCTTTCTCAGCCCATTCATCTTTTGTGTAAAGGAGAGCTACTGATTTTTTTTTTGAGTTAATTTTGTATCCAGCCACTTTGCTGAAGGTGTCTATCAGCTGTAGGAGTTCCCTGGAGGAATGTTTGGAGTCACTGGTGTATATACCATCATATCTTCTGTGAACAGTGATGCTTTAACTCCTTCCTTTCCTGTTTGTATCCCCTTGATCTCCTAACCCTCACACCTAAGGACACTTGAATTTTGACAAAGAAGCCAAAACCATACAATTGAAAAAAGATAGCATCTTCAACAAATGGTGCTGGTCTCACTGGATGTCTACATGTAGAAAAATGCAAGTAGATCCATATTCATCAGCCTGCACAAAATTCAAGTCCAAGTGGATCAAGGACCTTAAACATAAAATTAAAAACACTAAGTCTATTAGAAGAGACAGTGGGGAACAGCCTTTAACTTATTGGCACAGGAGACAACTTCCTGAACAGAGCATGAACAGCACAGGCTCTAAGATCAACAATTAATAAATGAGATTTCAAGAAACTGAAAAGCATTTGTAAAGTAAAGAACACTGTCAATAAAACAAAGCAACAGCCTACAGACTTAGAAATGATCTTTACTAACCCTACATCCAACAGAGTGCTAATATCCAATATATATATATGATATATATATAAAAAGTTAAACACTGGTAAACAAAATAATATAATTTTTAAAATGGGGTACATATCCAAAGAGAAAATTCTCAACAGAGCAATCTTGAATGATGGAGAAGCACTTAAGGAAATGCTCAATGCCTTAGTTATCAGAGAAATGCAACTCAAACAACTCTGAGATACTATCTTACATCCATCAGAATGACTAGGATCAAAAACTCAAATGACAGCACATACTGGGGAGTATGTGGAGAAAGGGGAAATTGCTCCATTGCTAGTGGGAGTGCAAACTTGTACAGCTACTTTAGAAATCAATCTCATGTTTTCTCTCAGAAAGTTGGGAATAGCTCTACCTTAAGACCCAGCTATCACCACTCCTTGACATATACCCAAAAGATGCTTCACCATAAAAGGACATTTGCTCAACTATGTTCATAGCAGCTTAATTTGTAATAACCAGAATCTGGAAATAACCTAGATGTCCCTTAACTGAAGAATGGATACAGAAATTGTGGTGCATTTACTCAATGGAATACTACTCAGCTATTAAAGCAAGGAAATCATGAAATATGCATGCAAATGCCTGGAACTAGAAAAGATCATACTGAGTGAGGTAACCCAGACCCAGAAAGACATGCCTGGTATATACCCAGTTATAAGCAGGTATTAGCCACATAATACAGGATAACCACACTATGATCCACAGACCTAAAGAAGCTAATTAGCAAGCAGGATCCTGAGGAGGAGGTTTAATTCTCATTGGAAGGGCAAATAGAGTAGACTTGGGAAGTGGTTGAAGAGAGGGAACAGCACGGGAGCCCACCATAGAGGCCCTCTGAAAGACTCCACCCAGCAGGGGACCACAGCAGATGCTGAGACTCATAGCCAAATCTTTGGCAGAGCAAAAGGAGCTTTATGGAAGAGTAGAAGGACCTGGAAGGGATAGTAGCTCCTCAAGGAGACCAACAGAGCTAACAAATCTGGGCCCAGGGGAGCCTGCAGAGACTAATGCACCAACCAAGGACCACGCATGGCGAGGACCTAGACCCTCTGCTCAGCCTAATATGGGGGGCAGGGGAGTCTCTGACATGGACTCTGTTGCCTGCTGGTTGACTACTTCCACTTGGCAGGGCGGCCTTGCAAGGCCACAGAGGAAGAGGATGCAGGCAGTCCAGATGAGATGGTTGGTGAGGAGGGCTTCCCTTTTCTGAGGACTAGGGAAGGGGGTTGGGGGGAAGAGGAAGGGAATGTGGGACCAGGATGAGACGAGGGAGGTGTTACGGTTGAGATGTAAAGTGAAAAAAATTAAAAATATGTTATATTTTAAAAAAGAAAATAAGAGGATTTAAAAAGTCAGTGGCGTCAGCAGTCGGTGGTGATAGCCATCGAAAACGCTCCTCTGCTGGGGAGGATCTGTATGGGCATCCCCAATCCCTCCTTTTGCTCTTCCCTTCTCAGCCCAACAGTCCCTCATTAACATGGCCAGCCTCTTCCTGCACCTTCCTCAGGAACTCTCCTGAGCCTGGAGGCTGAGCCTATTCCATGTGATTCTTTCATTCCCACTTATTCTCTGTAAAGGACGAGACTTAAAGGTACTCGCAGAGGCCACTCACTGAAAGCTGGGAATGTAGCCCTCCAGATTTCTCAGGAAGAGAAGCACTTGTTTCTCAGGAAGATGGGCCAGTCAAGTTGGCTGCACTGGGGCTTTCAGGAGTCATTGTATTGTCTAGTGAAGACCATTGTGAATGGCTGGCCTGGAATATGACTGGATTATGGGTGACAGGACTCAGTGCATGACGAGGCGGAATTGAGATGAGCTGTAGTGTAGTGTGGCTGTTGCTCAATGCTGGGAGCCCAGGCTAGAATATTCCTGGTCACTTAGGATAACTGATTTGGTCAAAGCCTACTGGGTCTGCAAGGAATCTATCTGTGCAGTCTAGAGAGCCTTCAACACACGACTTCTAGTGTTTTCCACAGGGACTCTGAGCTCAATTTCTGTTTCTTTGGAGGATTGGAGGATGTGGGGAACCTGGAAATGTGTCTTGGCCAGTGCCTAGGAGGTGAATTTAGGGACTTTCCATTTGTAGGTATGGTAGGACACAGGCAGGCTGTTTTTCTGGCATTAAGCTGATAATTGAGGCTTGAACACTTACTTCTGTCTATCTGTCTATCTATCTATCTATCTATCTATCTATCTATCTATCTATCTATCTATCCATCTATCTATCATCCATCAGCAGCAGCAGCAACATCCAACTATATCTATCATCTACCTATATCATCATCTATCATTTTAATAGCAAAAGCTAAATTATTTGATGCTGAAACTCAGTAATTCTGAAGACAAAGCAACTACTAAACAATTTAAAACTGCTAAAATAAATTTGACTTGGTTTTAATATAAGTGCTACTACTTTAAAAAATATTAAAAATCATTCCAATTTGATTAGAATAAGGCAAACTTAAAAATTAAAGTCTATTAAATTGCTCAATTTAATCGACTTATTGGTTTATAATGTTTATAATATCAAACAGTCTTACCAATGTGAAACATTTTATTTTTAATTTTTAATTATGTTTCAAACATGAGTTCAATCAAGAAAATATGTCATTTGGTTCTTCCTTTTAAGCATTACTGAGAAGGAATTAAGAGCAGAATATCAGTTTCTTTTAATTCAGAGGATGAAAAAAAGTCAAAACTATATACATTTTCAAACACAATAAATAACATAAAAACTGTGATGAAAAGGAGAGAGCATCAGAGGAAAACACTGTTTTTTCTTTTTTATACTGCAGGTAGATGTTTGCTCAGTAAGACAAGGATCTTATGTAGTTCTTGGAGGGCCCATTAACAGTGAGCAATGTTTTTAAAAGTGTGATTCTTTACTCTATGTTAGATTTTTAACTTGCACTGTCATGTCAAGAAAACCATATAGATGTTCTTTCATAGCAGATGCTAATTTTATGATTTTATGTTCCTAGGATTGATTTTGATCACAGTGACCTTTTGGCATTATGCAGATGCCAGCAGGTTCACGTATGGGTACATTCTAACATCTGTAAGATGTGGGAACCAGAAAGGAACAAGCATTGCTTTAAAAAATTTTTGTGAGAAAATCTCTTTAATAACTCTATAGTCTTTCTACAGTTCCACGCCTCTAGTATCAGCCCTGTTCTCAGCAGGCTCTGCTTACTACATTTATTTTTCCTGAAGCCTAACCCTTGTCTCTAAAAGCCATGGGAATAGAATGGGTAGTTTACTTTGGTTTGAGCCTAAATGAACTCTTTAAAGAATCTCTTTAAAGAACCCATTAAGAATCCTCCCACCCTGGAAGTGTTCTGCCAAGACTAACTGAAAGCCGCAAAAGATCTAGGGTTGGTTCTAAATTGGAACCTGTGTGGGCCTTAAACTCAAGAAAAATCCATCTTTATCAGAGGCTCAGAATATTAAACATAGGAACACAAAGTCATTTTGTAGACTCAAGGGAGTGTGGGTCAAAACCATGAAATTCTACGAGGGAATTCCTCAAGTGAAAGATTTTTCCTTTGTCATTTTTTCCCTTTTAAGTGAAATCAAAGAACCATAGAAATTTCTCTAGAGAAGGGTTGAGTCTTAGGGAAGAAATCCAACACCTCCATCAAGTTCTTTGGGATCTGGCCCTCGCCTCTTCATGCCTCCTGTGTCTTGTGAAGTGAGTGAGTGTGGTGCTTACTAACCCTGAATCTGCTTATATTAGGGAAAATTTCATTACTTTGTTCTCAAAGTCTGCAACAGTGAAAATAGCTTTCATGATAAGCGCTTATTCTGTGCAGTATGAGAATAATTATATGGAATTTCAACATTTATTATTATTGTTGTTGTTATTATTATTTATTGTTAAAGTAATATCATTAACCATGAATTATTAGTCCCATTTTCACAAGAGTCTATGGAGGATTAGAAGACGTGTGATTGCTTAGGTAACGCAGCCGTTCAAGTAGAAGAGCTAAACTACCTACTTGAAAAATCTATGTTCTGAGCTGCTGCCTTTCTACACACCCGAGCTTCTCCGTTAGCGCCGCAGTTTACAGGTGCTTGTAGGGCCTCGATTATCTCAAAGGCAGAGGAATCTCCACATCCTCCCAGCTCACTGGTTGTTCATGCTTATCCTGTTGTCTCTGAGCCGAAGCTGAATCTCAGATCAAGGGGCCTGATATCCTGTGTCACTTACCTCAGAGGCATCTGTGAAGGGGTGGGAAGTTGTCTGTGAATGTTATGTGCTCTCTGGAAACTAGGAAGGAAAAAAAAAAGTCCCATTTCACTGGGTTTCTGTGCCTTGACTCCACCCTGTCCTCAGTCTTTGCTAGGTGTTCTCACCAAAATGCTATAAAAAACAAAAACAAACAAACAAACAAACAGACACTAGCTTTATCTTAAGGATAAAGAAATAAGGCTCTAATGCTTAATTTGTCATTGACTGGCCTGAGTTTCATCCAATTATATCTGTGTCTGAAGAGAGAGAGGTCATAATTCAGATAGATACAGATAAATACATGCACATGGCCCTAGACATAGGTGTATACAAGTCCGTTCACATGTTAATATGAAGTTAATTTAACCAAGTCAATGTTTAGAATCCAGCCTGGGCTACATGTAATACAAAATGAAAACAAAAGGCATAAAATTAGTTTCCTTGGGGCAAGGGGAAGGGTCCCGCAAGTTAAGCTTGAGCCACCAGATATAAGTGAACGTTTCCGTTCTAAAAGCAGTGCTTTCCCTTTAGAGTTTCAAAAGGTCTCTGAAATCAATTCTAATCTGAAGATGGAAAATTACTTTTCTTTAGATAAATTGTAGTATTCAGAACTTTTAGAGATTTTGTAGTTCACTTCATAAATACTTTCAAGGGATTGTGTTATCATTCTGTCCTGAAAAAATGTACGTAATCTTGTGGACCTTGTAAAATTAGTAGTAATACTTGAATATCTACTAATAAACTCTTTCTAAAATTAAATAGTTATAAGTGTGTTACTTTAAAATGAACTCAGAAGCAGCCCAGAGAGCGCAGTCAGTACAGTGTCGAACTTTTCTAAATAATCAGGGTGCTGTTAAACACACAGACCTGGAAGTCACTGTCATGAAGGAACTGCCAAGTAGGGCCTTGTGGTGGAGCACTTTGTAGTCAGGATGCTGAGGAAACATCATCATTGATGTTTCCTTAGGAAAGTCCAGGCAAGTCCATGAGTCCAGCCTGCTCATGCTTGGCTATTCTGAGTAATCCCAATGTGCTTTGGGGCACAGGAGACACCTTCCGTTGTCAGGTGATGGGGATAGTGTGAGAACTTGGTGAAGAAAAAGGACAAGGCTACGGCTGTGTTTAGGGGTGTGTAGTTAAGTTCTAGGATTCTCAAGGCATCGGAAATGATGACACTAAAACATGATTACTACAGGGGAATATTTTTGTTCAAATTGCTACAAAACAGGACAGATGTTTGAGTCCATATCTAAGGCATATGTGCTGTGCTGTGTGTGAGGATTTCTTAAGCAGCAGGTCTCTTCTGATGCAGTATATTAATATTCTATAATCTAGAGTTAAAGGGATTCTAACACATAGTTGTATGGTCTTAGTACACTATGTATTATAATGACATTTTAAATTTAGATAAACAAACTGTCCGAGTATGAGTCCGTCTAGTTTTCAGTTCTACATGTGGCCAAAGAGAAAGGAATTGATTTTCTTTCTCAGAACACGAATCATGAGTGAGGGGTGGGAGAGAAGAGAGGAAACTTGTCAGCCTGGATTCTCTATCCCGAGAATTGTACTACAGATCTGGGGTAGGGAATTGGCAAAGACTTCTCTGGGTTCTTACTAGCTAGGAGGCTTTGGAATATAGATCTTGGAGCAGGGTAAGGTATAAAGAGGCAGAATATGGGAAGATGGGAAGAGGCACAGGAGGCAGAGGAACCATTTCATTTTCCAAGCAGTTTCATCTAGCCTTCTTAAAACACAGGTGATAGATTTTGTGCTATCCCAAAGTCTGGCTTCAGCAACCACACACTTTTTTTTCCCCTTAGGAAGTTATAGGGCCTCATTATGAAGGGCTACCACGGTATGGAAGGAAGCACTTTAGTCTCCAGGATCACCATCTGCCTTACCCTTCAACCTTTAAATATTTTAAACAATAGCATTGTGTTTTCTGGAGCTGCAGGATTGGTTAGAACCATTTAGGTACAAACCATAGGATTCAGTGAAACTGGCATGAAATGAAATATGACTTCAGGTGAAGTCAGATAAAGAGTTACACCTGTCCATGTGTCACCCTACCAAGCAGAACACGTGGGTCACTGGAAAGAGCATTTTTTTCTGCTCACCTGGAGCCTCTCTGCACTGTGGATATAGTACTGAGAAAAACCTGGGGTTTATTTGATAAGGACATAACTCATTTCAGTATTAGCAAAGAACTAGGGAGTGATTCCACCCACAGTGGGCTGGGTCCTTCTACCTCAGTTAACAATCATGATAATCCCCTAAAGACATGACCACCAGTCAGCCTGGTCTGAATAGCCCCTCGATTTAGACTGCCTTTGAGATGGTTCTATGTCAAGTTGACTGTAGACCCTTACTGTAGACTACTTGTGGAGTGATAAAGATGAGATTTATCAATGGTCTCATATGTGGGATCAGTGGGAAAAGAAAACTATCATATACAATATTCTTTATGTAAGAAAAAGTTGGCTTGTGATGTTTTCTAAACAAAACACACTTTTAGAGGGGCAACTATTATTCACACTTTGCCCATGGTGGGTGGCAGGGGTGAGGGGGGGGGAGGGCAAGAAAAACCTGCAGAGTGCTTGCAGGGTGTTTGTGATGGATTCGTTGGCATCTGTCTGCAGAGCCCTGTTTTTAGTGTTCTCAGATCCAGGTTCGTTGAGTGTGCTGGTTTAGTTTTATGTCAACTTGACACAGACAAGATTCATTGGAGAGCAGAGAACCTCAACTGAGAAAATGCCTTTATATCTCTCAGCTGGCGGTCCTCGATTCTATAAAAAAAGCAGACTGAGCAAACCATGAAGAGCAAGCCAGTAAGCAGCATCCTCCAAGGCCTCTGTATCAGCTCCTGCCTCCAGGTTCCTGACCTGATGTCCTTCAGTGAAGGCACTATAGGATGGAAATGTAAGGTGAACAGCCCCTCCCAACTTGCTTTGGTCGTAGTGTTTCATTATAGCAACAGTAACTCTATAGGACATGAGTTAAGTGGATTATTTTTTTCAACTGCTATTTATAGAGGTAATTGGTCTGTCACAGTTTTTCTAATTTTTTTTTTTTTAACATTTTGAGTTCTAGGAATTAGAATTTCTGTTTTGTTTTCAGACAGTTTAAGTATTTTTTTTGTAAACATTATTTTGCAACAGTAAGTAAAAACAGGAAACATGAGGTAATTTAATTAGGGTTAAATTTTTTTAGTGACAATTCCAACCTTAAAAGCCAGGAGTTTGGTTTTTATAAAATATCAGGTTGGAAAGAAGAGGGCTTGTCCCTAGTAAAGTATACAGCAATAACCACAATTGTCTATCGCCTATTGATAGAATTTTATTACAAAGGATTTTATTACTCCCCTCCCCCCTCAATGGCTTGGGAAGATGTCTGTCATCCTTGTTTGGGAAGAGGAAATTGAGCCCTGGGGATGTCTGGCTGTCACAACTACCACATGACTTTAGCAGGAAGAGTTGACATGTGATCCCTTGTCCCTCAGATGCCACAGGCTGCCAGCTTTGCTCTGTACACATGGCATTCTCCTCACACTGAGCTTTGAAATACATTTGAGCTTTGGCCACTGTAGTTCCCATGTCAAGTTTCTTCCTCAATTACATATTTTGTATCCAAAACAAATATTTTTTCACATTAACCTCTATCTGTACAGGAAGCAGAAAGCTAAATGTCCCATAATTGTCACAAAAACTTCTGGTGATCTTCCACAGGAAAGGGAAGTTGTGGTTTGTAAGAAGCAGGCAGGGAAACTTCGGAGTGTCTGTGGGCCGTTGGCCTACAGGATGGGGAGATAGCCACCAGGCAGGCAGAACACACAGGTCTGTGTTTGAAATCCCTTCAGAAACATGAATGATTAATGGGTAAATTTGGCTCAATTAAATATATGGAATAATTTCTTTATTCATGTCCTATTGCCTTCATCTGAAGAAACCATAAAACCCTTTGACCACTAGATATCACTGTTGCTTACAAAATAGAGCGGTGCCATCTCCAGACAAAGCAAGTGTCCGTGTAGTTTTGCTCCGGTCTCTGATGTTTGTCCCTTAACTAAGAGTTGTCCATGGCATAGGGAAGCTCAGCTCAAGGTAGGTCACCCTAGGGAGACAGCAGGGTTTGGGTCCTAGGCTGGAGATAATGGGCAAGCAAGACTGATCTGAGAAGGAGCGGGAGTCCACTGTGGGCATGGACAAGCAGATTTCATTGGATCACACAGAGGCCCTGAGTTTATCTTTTACTTTGACTCTGTCTCCAAAGTAGAGTGATGTGATCGGAGTTGCATTTTAGGAAGACTGACTCTGAGGAGAACAAGCATTGCTAAAGGGGCGGGGGGAGAACGTCAGCTACACTCTCCAAGAAGTGTGGTGCGGCAGGAGGTCTAAACAGTGAAACCAAACAGCTACCGTCCCATGTTTGCTTGCTTTCGATTACACAGTCTGCAATGGAAGGAGTTTAAACTCCACAGGCTTAAAACCTGTGAACGGCTCTTTATGCTTTTCCGGACAAGGTCCCGCCAGGTCACTTGAACTACGCGGCGTCCTGTGAACTTGGTCCTTCTTTAAGTCCTCTGACTTTACTGTATTTTTCCATCTCTTCCTCTCCTGTTCATCCTTTACATTTGGTTCAGCTGTCACCACGCAAAAGCTCCCCCTTTGTACCTGTCAGTTTCCTGATAATACAGCACACACAGAGCATTTGATAAAGTCGGCTTCTTTATAATATGCACTGTAATACAATACCTGAAGCAGACTATTTACTTATAACAAAGAGAGCTGTATCTGTTCTCACCAGGAGGCTCAAGGACAAGGTGCTGGCAGTGGGGGCTTTCAACCGTGTTACCCCAGGAAGGCTGGCCATGATAAGGACACGTACACGAGGAAGTGATCACACCTCAAACTCTAACTGGGAATAACACCAAGTGAGGCCAGGCTCAGGCTTCTGTAACAACCCTCACTCCAGAGAGAGCAGCAACTCCGGGTTTGTCTAAGGACCTGGGTACTCCCCCGTGGCTTCACCTCTTAATGGCTTCATATCATTGCTCAGTACCTTGATGCTCTGACTTCACCAAACGAATCCTACAGGTGTCCTCAAGCCAAAAGTAAACCACAGCACTCTCATAGAATCAGGGAGACTTCCTTCATGGAAGGACTCTTCTTTCCACCCCATATTTATATGAATGATTAATCTGCCATCACTCATAAATTCCATGGTAACAGGAATATGCATTTGTTCACCATTACTTTTGTTTTCATCACTATGAGAGACAGAAAAGACTCACTGTTTTCCTCTTCTGTGTCTCTTGCGGTCTTGTGAAGGGGAGAGGGGCTGGTTAATGAACAGAAAGTTCAAAGTCAGACGACACTGTCTGAGACAAGCCGAACACTTCATTATCACTCTGAGTTGCCTGAGAGCTCCATCTACAAGGGTGTTTGGCATGACATGCAGTACTAAGCCACTCACATTCTGTCCCTTGTAGTATATGGACACATTAGTCCTTGATAGTCTGCTATAGTAAAATGTTACAATTACTGTATTTATCAAATACAATAAAAATGGAAATGATTTCAGCCCATTCTGAGCACATCATCAAAAATGAATAAAGGCCTTCCCTAAAATCATTCTGAAAAACCACTAGGGATTCTTGGTTAAGCCATCCATATCATCTTTCATAAAAGAGGTCTTTACGGTTGTCTGGGACAAATACCTTGAAACTCTCTTTCAATTCCAAGAATCAAACTCATGCCTTTTGATAAAGTTGATAGCTAACTCTGTGCTGTAGTCACCTCAGGAGTGCGTTGCTTGCCGTGTGGCCGAGACACAAGTGCCTACTGTGTGGGAACTCATGCCGATTCATGTGAGTGACAATTTCTTTTCTTAAATGTGTGCTGTTAACCTCTCCTTTCAGTGACCCCCTGGAGCTAGTGGTAAGATTAGATCAGGACAGGGATAGACTCAGATGTAGGAAATGACATTATTTGCATTTTATATTACTTTTATGTCCTAAGAGTTATGCCATGAGTTACATTTTAAATATATTCAAAGCCACATTTTTCATTCCATGTGCTCCCCAACATGCTCCCCCAAATACCTCCACACCCCCTCCACACGCTGAAAATTTTCCCTCTTTGCATTGAATTCAGGTGGCATTTTGTAGCTTTCTTAGCAGTAGACTATGGTAGGTACATTTATCTCTGGATTACTTACATATTAGATCCATAATGCATTATGGCTTCAGGTGGGCTGCTCTCTCAAGGGCAGCTAAGGTCTCAGCCTGCCTTCCCATGCTGGCTCACACGTAAGTGAATGCTCAGACAATCCTTGCCCCTATCTTAGGCCTAGCTGACCTTATCTTTCCCCATCCAAATTGCAACTTCGTGAGCAATGCGACTGTTACTACAAGGCACGGAGTTCCTGACTCACTTACAGGTAGCTGCAGAAATAGTACAGACTGATTAAAAACTCTATTTAAACTTGCATTTGCTGCTTTTTGTTGTTGTTTTATGGCCCTGAAACAATCTTTTCTCTTAACCTATTCTACTGTCTAAGCATCAGGCTTAGCCTTTGTGATTAAAATGAGGTGTGAATCTTAAGAGAAATTCTTCCACAATCTTTCCTCAAATGCCTCTCCTTTGTGGGTAAACAGTGGTTACAGGCCAAATGGCTGCCAGGGTGCATTTACATGTCTGATGTTTGCTTCAGCCTGTATGCTCACCTTTTTGTTATATATTTTTGTGCCACCCATCTCTGCAGACCCAGAGACTAAAACAGTGCCTGGTCCTACCACTTAGCACCTTTGTAAGGTTCATTAAGCTAAGACTCTAAGACTCTTTCTCTAAGTCTCTAAGAGTGCCTTTCGTTGTCTATGAAAGAAGAGAAGAAGACCAACTCATGGTTGGGGTGTGTGTGGGGGGGAATTAAAGAATGAACTCATCCAAGGCATTGGTATAAAGCAAATGCTGCCTCAAAACTGCTAGAGTAGTTATCAGAGTTACCTCTAAATAGGAAAACGACATTTGGCACTTGAGAAAGCAGATTGAGTGGATACTGCCCCCAGCGTCCTTCATTGGAATTCTCTACTTCCTGCTCCTCTGCAGCTCAGAACTCTTTACCTTTTCCCCACCACACGATTTTCTTCACACATTGCTTTCAGCAGGAGGGCAGGTACACCTGAGCAGGGACCTGCCAGGTGGATGAACGATTACTTTAAACTCATAGCAACACATAACAATGCATAAGAGTCAAGTGCTTGAGGCAGATAACTCATTTTTAAGTTCAAAAGCTCATTTATGGTCTATGGGCACAGAATCTTGAAAGTAACAAGAAATGGGGATTCTGCCAAGTTCTGCAGAAACTATTTTGATAGAAGGATTAAAAAATTCCCTCACTTGCTACCTCCTCATCTTTCACAGAGGAAAGGACTGACTTGTCTCTCAGAGTTTCGTGGTTTGGCTCGGAGAGACTACAGCCCTTTGATTATAGTGAGGTTGAAATAGCTGACTCATCAAGGAGTGATCATGAACCCGAAATAAAAGAAAGGATCTGACAAAGGTACAGAGATCTGAGGAACAGCTTGAACTTGAAGGAACTTGGGGCAAAGCAGTAGACATGGAGTGTGTGTGTGTGTGTATGTGTGTGTGTGTGTGTGTGTGTGTGTGTATGTGTGTGTGTGTGTGTGTATGTGTGTGTGTGTGTGTGTGTATGATTGTGTGTGTGTGTGTGTGTTTAGAGCAATGGACAGAGGGCATTGTCAGTATCTGCCAGCCGTGAGAACAAACACTCTGAAAATTTTTATAGCTCTTTGGACACCAGATAGTATAGTATTTGTCCTGATATTAAATTTTCAGATGTAGGTGAATGACGTCAATCCGACTTATTTATGCAGACTCCTTTGGTCTTCAGTTGCTCCCCCTTACAATGGAAAAAGATCTTTCTAACTTTAAGTGACTTGTCAACATGGCTATATCCAGGCAGAATCAAGGCTCCTCCTCCTGCTTAGTGGGTTTGTGGCCATCTATTGACCACTTCCTGTTGATAGCCCTTCATAGGTGAAACCCTCTCGCACATGGTTTCCTGGTAGTTGGAGCCAGCTCTTTCCAAGTAGCCAGTGCACAGGCTTTCACAGAGGCCAGAGGAAATGGACTCTGCCACAGCTGCCTGGTTAGCAGGAGTTACAGCTCAGCAGCGTCACCCATCTTATCACCGTCATCTGGAAGAGCACATGCTGTTCTCGAGGATCTTGGCAACGGGCTTTATGAGAAAATTTTGCGCAAGCTGTTTGTTCCAGTTATAGCTAAACCACTGGGGTCAAATTCTACTTTGTACTCAAGATTCACGGGTGAGCACGGCTGCAGAGGCCGCGTCATCCAGAGAGGAAGCTTTCACAGAAGGAAAGCACAGCAGGGGCGGATCCGAGGGATGCTGCCTGCTTTCTTGATCTTGCTTTCACCTTTGCAGAGGAGCTGTGTCCTCTATTTTTCAGCTTTCTTTGCTCTAAAGCAAGCAACAAAGTGCTTGCCTTGGGCTAAATGAGAAAACGGGTCTAAGCAAGCACTAAGCCTGGCATAGTGGTGGTTTCCAGCCAATGTGGGTCTTGTTAGCCATGTTTACTGTTAGTGCTAATATTCACAACGGCAGAGATATTGTGAATCCGGGCATTGCCTAATGTTCTGTATTCCTTGTAACCAGAACATTGATTGGGCACAACTTGGGAATTGCAGCCATTTGGCATGAGCATCAAGGGGATGGTACTTTTCAGGATGCGCACAGGTGGGCACATCCATCTGTAGCTGCAACACATAAAAGAGGCAACTTGTTGCCTCCCACACTGGCAGGCAGAGTGTGGAAGTCTAGAGAGAAGACAGTGAACTCTAAAAGTTATATAAGTATTTTTCCAAAGGAGTTATTTTGTTTTTAAGTGTGTGTGTGTGTGTGTGTGTGTGTGTGTGTGTGTGTGTGTGTGTGTGTGTGTAAGTTACGTGGTGATGTGCTTGGGTGTCTGAATGGGAAAAAATGCCAGCAGGGTATACCCAACCACACATATGAATTTATGTAGACTCTGAGATTGAAGAGTGACGGCTCTCTAGGATAATCTGTAATTTGTTGACCCCAGCAAGCGGTGGGCCTGAGGCTCTCACTCTGTGTGACATGAAAAAGTGATGGGAAATCTTAGGCAACAGAATGACCTGAGGCCACCTCAGCCTTCTGAGTAGCTGAGATTATAGGTATTCACTAGCACTCCAGTTACCTAATTTTATGGGAAAGAAGAAAGAACAAAAGGTAGCAACAGTTTTCCTAAGTCACCCAGCTGACAGGACAGGGCATCAGGACTCCACAGAGACAGCATGTTCCAGTGTCTGTTTACGTGGGGCAACGCATCCTTTCGCCTCCTGTTTCTAGGCTGATATATCAGATTTATTCTTTCTTATCTTTAATTCTAGAGCTATTGGGATCGAATTCAGATGGCGATTCCAGGGACTGCGCACTGTGAAAGTCATTGTATTTCTTTGCTAGTTGAGTGTGGAGTGGATTATGGTATAATTAATGAAGTGTTGAGAACAGAGAGAGAGGAGGCACTGCACATACATGATTAACGTGGGACTGCAGGCCAAGCATTCTCATGCCACCCTCCCATCAGGTTTCTGACTTACACAACATTATGTTACTGATCCACTGGATGCTCTTCTCGGTCTCCTCCTCCTTGTTATTATATCATCATCATTAATAATCTAAGTCAAATGATGTAACAACAATTTTTTCAACAAATGATCTGAAATATAATAGAAAGCAATGCTTTTATTTTTGCCTTCCCTAGGGTTGACCATTGTGGTAGTAGGTATGTTGAAATGGATTGTATTAATGGTTACAAAATGCCAACTGGTTTCAGATTTGCGAGGAGGAGCTGCCAGTGTTGATGTGATTGTCAGTCTGTTTTTGGTTTACCTGAGACCCAGGGACGCCTGAACCAGTCTTTTCCCAGCGCCTCTTCTCACGTTTTCGATGGTTCATGGGTTGATCTTATCACATTTGAACATCATATCTGGTAAACTTGCCCAAAGCTGTGAATTCAGTAATGATGACATTGATGTGAACTTTTTCTTTTGCCTCTTATGTTTCTCATAACACCTGTATTCTGACTGCTTTTTCTCTGTCTTTCTTCCCAGTCACTCTCTGCTATTCTTTGCCAATTCTTTTCCTTAGAAAACTTTTAAAGCAAAGTACAGATATACCATTTTAATTTTTGCATAGTTCCACACGCCCAGAAAAGAATATAGAAGTTGTATAACTATTATTTTATACCACAGGCTTTCCCTCTTGACTATCCAAGCTTACTGAAGACCTCTGCGGGTCTTAGTAACACAAAGTCTATTAACTTGGGAAGAGCCTACTTCTCTTCTTTATAAAATAGTAATCACTCAAGCTAAGTTTTGATTTCTTTGAGAAGAAGCTACATATTAGTT
This sequence comes from Acomys minous, assembly GCF_964271855.1. Lineage (NCBI taxonomy): Eukaryota > Metazoa > Chordata > Mammalia > Rodentia > Muridae > Acomys > Acomys minous. The sequence continues at coordinate 845,915 of NC_140489.1, read as the reverse complement.
TATTTGTAAGTCTCAAAGCACACGCTAATGACTGCATATAAACTAGACGTGTCTACAGAGGCTCTTCAGGCTAAGCACAGGAATGCGTGTGTGTGTGTGTGTGTGTGTGTGTGTGTGTGTGTGTGTGTGTGTGTGTGTGTCCGATTGTGGTTGGTGTTTATCATGTTGATACTTTGAAGAAAAGTTATTGAACACCCTTACAAAATTTGCATTTATTTTCTTGATCCCTAGCAACGATGCCCTATATATGTAGAATATCGTTCTAGAAGCTTTAAACAAACAATGTTTTAACTCACTCTTTGGCTTTGCTCATGCCTTTGGTTTATATCAGCGGGCTCACAGGATCTGTTTTCCTTCAATTTTAAGTACCAGGGACATTTCTAAATGCTAAGAAGGTCATTGAGATCTCTCCACACTTCCTACTTACTATTCTATATTATGCTTTCTAATTCACATACTTGTATATATTTGGAAACCATAAACTTCTCAAGGGCAGCGTCCATGTCTGGTTTAGAGTGGTGTCTTCACTCTCCAAGACTATGTATAGCCTTAGGAAGCCCCATGGTTTTGAATTATGCATTTGTCAGGAGTGGAAGGACACATCTCTGTCAAAACCTTACTGGGGAAAGACTCTCCAGAGGCTGAGTAGGGGTGACTCAGGGATGAACATAGCTGTGTAGAGCTCCACGATGAGACGCTCAAAGGAGAAAAAGAAGGGAGGCTTGACTTAAAAGGAGGGAGCAAATATCTTAGGAAAATGGTTTTACTCTTTAAAAACACTGTCACTTTTCAGATATAGACAACATTTGCTGAAAAAGGTTCCTTAAAAATCAAGGTCTTTAGATATTTATAATCCTTTGAGTGAAGCATTTCCTTCTTTTACTACTTTAAGAAAAAACTGCGGCTTTTCCAGGACAGCAGTAAGTCATTTACTGGTGGACCCGATTGATTGCGTTTTGTTGTTGTTTCCATTACTTAGCACTGAATCTGGGGCCTCAGGCATGCAAGGCAAGTACTGCACCTCAGAGCTGCGTCCTCAACCTCTTTTCACTTTTGAGACTGAATTTCATTAAGTGATCCGAGCTGGCCTTGAACTTACTCTCGGTCTTACACAGTCTTTGAACTTGTGATTGTCTAGCCTCCTTCCCAGGAGCGCCTGGTGTGTCAAGCCTGTATCACTAGCTCTGACTGACCTTTATTTAGTATCCTCACTGACCCATGCCTTTCCATATACCTCCTTGGATCTGGCAATTTCTACAAAGAGATCTTTCTTTCGTGACATGTCTGTGTTTTCTTCCTATAATTCTTATGTAAAGACCCTGTTTCTTTTGTTTATTAATGAGACCCACAGAACACTTTTTTTAAATCGATAAGATCATTGAATACTTTTAAAAACAGAGGATGGTGTCTGTTGACATATTCTCTGTTGACGTTGTACTTGACTTGATTTGCTTTGGACAGGCCCTTCGCTGTGAGCAACCAGGAAGAGTTAAGGTGTCTGCCTGCCTCAGTAGTGATCCCCTGAGCCACTCATAACCTTTCTTATTTTATCGCTATTTAAATATTTATAATGTAGCCTTCCTGAAATTTGCCAGTCATCTCCAAGTAGAAAACAAGCCAACAACAACAAAAGCAACAACAATAACATTTTTCTTCAACGAAGCTAGTCATTGAACTGAGCAAAATCAACTTGGGCATGTTGCTGTAAGTCAGAATTCAGAGTGTATTTATGTTTTGCATGAACAGTGTCCAAATGGAAAAGGTTGAAGAGCTATAGGAGAGAATGTTCTAACTTTGAGAGGAACTTCAGTCATTTCCTGTTTTGAGGACTCATGAACTATGTAGAAAAGTTGTGCTTTTGTTGACTTTGGTTGAAAAATCTATTTGATTATAAGGGTATTTTCAGTGCTTTTTGGTCAATTAATTTTGAAGTCTGATTTAAGAAAACATTTCCAGAAAAAGTAAGAGAAAGCATTTGGGGACTACTGAGGGCACTTTTGGTGTCCTCCTGTCCTTCCATGCTCATTGCTTGTTTTTAGGGTTTTTTTTTGGGGGGGGAAATTATCTGTTGACAGCAATTATTTATTCTCAATTGGCAAGCAGTATTTGTGAAAATCCCCTTAGTTATAATTATGTTAATGGATGATATCATGATTAGATTTGCATTTAGAATTGGTCTAAGACATACGTGGTGCAAGCATTTTGTGAGGGACACTTATTGAAGGAAGGTGACAAGATTTGATGTTGAGAACTTATTTCATACTATCCTTGTCCTATACCTATGTTAACACTGTTGCCTTCCTAAAGGAGCTACTTCTTTTTGTAAAGAGTGTGTATCAATAAATGATAATTGTTTATATTATGGGGTAGAAAGTCACAAGATAACACATGTGCATATGTGGAATGATTGAATCATATAAAGGAGAATATTTCAACTAATATTGACCCAAATTTATCATCCATCTCTTCAGTATAACAGAAAACTTGTATCTTTTACCGATATCTTCTGGGCCCCCTGATTTGCCAGCCCCGGGCAGTCACCATTCTGGGTTTTGGTTCTACATGTTCATTTTTTAAAAAAGAATTTACCTATAAATAAAAAACATCTGATAGAATAGGTTATTTGCTAAAAAAAAAAAAAAAGTCTTGGGGCTGTGATATCCTGTAACTATCACATCAAATTAACAGCAAGGTAAAAATCAGAGGAAAATTTCTGAGCTTAGTTGTTATGATACCTGTAACAAATCATCAAATATTACCGAAGGTTCATAGTTACTCTAAGGCAATGTCAAGGTCCCAAAGGTGACTTAAAGTTAGCATTGCATTTTGTTACTTGTTGAGAACGTAGGGCACTTAATCAATGGGACAATCACTTTGCAGACTAGTTGTCCAGTGCCGGGTCAGATCAGAGTAATGGTGGACAAGAACAGAGTATATGCTTATGTATTCAATTTGGTAAGGTCTGTGGCAAGTTGAGCTAGAAAATGGTACTCATAACTGTTTGGAATTTACAACTCTGGATAGAGGGTAAAGACACGATGAGAGACCAAGCAATTCTGAGGAGGATTTGTCCCCCTACTGGACTGACTCCCAACATCCACAGCAGGTAGATCTCAACAAGGAGACTAATGAATCTTGATTGTGCTAGCAGGAGCCATTTGAACTTCCGGTTCCACTTCCAGTTTCTTAGTTTGCAGAAAGAAAAGGCATTATGAAAAGCCACTTGAACAATATCGCAAGGGAGGGTGGGAGATGCTCTGAGAGCTAGGGGGTGGACAAGATCTAGAGAGAACACACTGGGGAAAGGATCTTTAGGAGGGTCGCAGGGGTCCTGACAACGTGCTAAGTGTAAGACGAAGTCCTCTGTCATGAAATCCTTCAGTCTTGAAATGATCCTGCTATGTCTGCCTCAAAGAAGGAACCACCAGGGCTTAAGGACACTGAGCAACTTTCCTAGGGACTTAGATCTGGTGAGAACAGAAACGGAATTACATTTAAGGAGGAACAGGGCATTTTTAATAGCACATCCAATGGAGAAAATAAAGTGAAGAGGCGGGGTGTCTTCTCCGTCTTCTGCGGTTTGTGCGGGTGGGAGGAGGAACATGCAGGGTGGTGGATTAAAAAGCTGGATTTTCAGACACCATAAGGAAGAGTTTTCTAAGTTTGGAAATAGTCCCCAGGGAAAGGAATGGGTTGTGAAAGTGACATTTGTACTCTGGACAAGCTCAGGTGGAAAGTAGACAGACAGCTGCATGTCAGAAATGCTCAGCTTGGAGCGGGACCAGGACCTTAAATCCCTGAAGTTTTACCTCCCGTCCTCAGCTTCTGGGCTCCTGTGCGGCTGGGGATGTGGATGGCAGAAGCTCATTGATGGGTAACTTTGGTCTTCCTGGGAGCCACAAGGAGACAGAACGTGTTTCTTAATTTCATCAAGTAGCAGAAGGTTTCTTTGCCAATGGTGCCAAACATTTCCATGCTTACTCTCATTTTGGAGGATGGATGCACACAGAGGTCTGAATTTATGGTTCGGATTTAGTCAGACGTAGGGAGTGACAGAGTGAGGCTTTAAGATGATTTTAAAAGTTTGCATTGGTATCCTCAGTTGTGTCTATGCCTTTATTATTATCACTGCATTGGTATCCAAGGTCTAGTGCTTGGCTCATATCTAGGATTCCATGAGCCTGAGAACACATGTAGATAACTTTTAAAACCCCATGTATTTATTTAAAAGTTGTTTTAGTATAGAACATAGACTTGACATTATCGCAGAGGATAGAGCACCTGCTCAGGATGTGGGAGCAAACAGTGGTTCAAAAGACTGTTCCCAGTCATATATTTACACATTAATTCAAACTGAAAAAAAATCAGTTTGCTATGTTATCAAATATTTATCAGATACTGATCTTTTAAAATCAGTTTTCATTATCATTTTACCTTTGTTACTAGTATATATTATCACTTATATAATATAATGGGTTTCTCACTTAGAGAAATGTCCAGCATTCTTAGCCATCAGGGTAATGGAAATTATCTTACACCTGCCAGAATAGTTAACCTCAATAACACAATTGACAGCTCATGCTGGAGAGATGTGGAGCAAGAGGAACACACCTTCGTTGATGGTGGAATTGCAAACTTGTACAGGCACTAAGAAAATCAATATTGAGGTTCCTCAGAAAACTGGGAATTGATCTGCCTTAAGACCTAGCTATACCATTCTTGGGCATATACTCAAAGGATGCTCCATCCTACCACAATGACACTTGCTCAACTGTGTTCATTGTGGCTTTATTCATAATAGCCAGAGACTGGAAACAACCAAGATGTCTTTCAATCGATGAATGGATAAAGAAAATGTGGTACATTTACACATAGAGTATTACTCAGCTGTTTAAAAAATGATAACATGTGTTTTTCAGGCAAATGAGTGCAACTAGAAAAAATCTTCCTGAGTGAGGCAACCCAGACCCAGAAAGACAAATATGGTATGTACTTATTTATAAATGGATACTAGCTATTAAGTAGACTATAATCAAGCTATAATCCACAGGTTAGGTAAAAAGGAGGGTGCTAGCAGGGAAATATCAATCTCCCTGAGAAAGGGAAATAGAATAGATTTTGTGGGTGGGCTGGAGGTGGGTGGGGAAAAGAGCATCAGAGATTAGACTGTGGGAGGAAGAATGAAGGGAAAGAGTGTGGGGAGAGACTGCTGAAATTGGGGTGCATGTGAGGGGTGGTGTGGAAACTTCCTGGAATTTATGAGGGTGACCATAGTGAAGACAGGCCATCTTTTTATTTTTATTTTTATTTTTAGCCAGGCAAGGCTAAATGGTGGGACTGAGTTGCATCTGGTTGAGTTGTTGTTCAAGGGTGCCCTTTGGAGATCCCTAAACAAGTCAAGCTGATGCTAGGACAGAGCGTGGATCTCTGCAAACTGACAGTGGGGCCTCATCGCTGAGGACAACATACACTTAGCCCATTGAACACAGAGAGGTAGAGCTGGTACCTGCGTGGAACTTTCACCTCTGGGTTCTAGTCTCTTTGGCATGGGAAGGTACTATGAAGACTACAGAAAAAGAAACCTGGGCACCAACCCAACCACAAAACCCTTGACCTACAATCTGTCCTGCCTGCAAGGTGTGCTGGGGCAACGGTGCTGCAGAACTTGTGGGACTGGCCAACCAATGTCTGCTTTAACTTGAGGCCCATTAAGAGGGAGCCCACACCCCCACACTGCCTCAATGGCCAGGAACTGATAACTCAGAGACCCAGGGTAGAGTCAAACATGACTCCCCCCAACAAATCAATGAAATAATTTTCATAATGATATTTTGCCATATTCACAGACCAGTGCCTTGTATGGTCATCATCAGAGAGGCTCTCTCTGGCAGCAGATTGGGAGGGGTGCAGAGACCCACAGCCGGACATTAGGCAGAGACGTTAGGAAAGAACCTAAATAGGAGTTCTTCACTGGGTCCCTCCTGCCAGAGGTTGAGGAACCCTGCCGAACAGGAAGAGGAAAGACGGTAGGAGTCAGAGGGCATGGAGGACGCCAGGAGGATCTGGTCTACTGAACCAACTAAGCCGGGCTGCATATGGGCTCACAGAGATGAAGTGGCAAGCGTAGGGCCTACAAGGGTCTGCGCTAGGTCCTCTGTGTATTTGTTATGGCAGTTAGCTTGGTGTTTTTGTGGGATTCCTAACAGTGGGAGTGGGGGATGGCTCCTACTCTTTTCCTGGGACTCTTTTCCTCCTACTGGGTTGTCTTGTATGAGGGTGCTTGCCGCATCTTACTGGGTCTTGTTTTGCCCCTTGTGTTTAGTTGTTGTCTCTTGGAGGAGTGGATCTGGGGGAGAGGAGGTGTTGCAGGGAGCTGGGAGGAGCGGAGAGAGGGGAAACTGTGGTCAGGATGTGTTGTCTGAGAGAAGAATCTATTTTTAATAAAAGTTAAAAATTAACCAAATATAAAAATAATGGGTTTCTGTATGGGGTGTGTGTGTGTGTGTGTGTGTGTGTGTGTGTGTGTGTGTGTGTGTGTGTATGTGCGCGCACATGTGCATGTGTGTGTGCATGTGTGTGTGCATGTGTGTGTGCATGTGTGTGTGCATGTGTGTGTGCGCACATGTGCATGTGTGTGTGCATGTGTGTGTGCATGTGTGTGTGCATGTGTGTGTGCGTGTGTGTGTGCATGTGTGTGTGCACACACGCAGGTGCATATGTTTGATGTCAGGTGTCTTCCTTCATTGCTTTCTACCCTATGTTTTAAACAAGGTCTGAACCTGGAGATGACTGCCTTTGCTAGGCTGGCTGCCCATTGACCTTCCATTATCCACCTGTCTCTGCACCTCCACTGCTACAGTTACAGACATGCATCGCTATCCCAGGAGTTTACTAACATGCCAGTGTTAGACCTCATGCCGTGCAGTAGGCACTTGACTGAATAAGCTCCCACCGTAGTCACAGCAATGAATTTCATTGTGGCATTTTCACACATGCATATAATCTAGCTTGATCATATGTACTTTCCTCCCTGATCTCTTTTTATTCATTTACTCATGTCCCCATCCTATTTCCAACACAAAGTTTTAGGTATAGTGCTAACAACAAAATGCAGAAATGAAAAGAACAGTTCCCAATTGGCTGACATATTGGTCTTGTTGAAATGAATAGTGGCACAAAACTTTAAGTAGGTGAAAAACCAAAACTATTTACTGCTCTATAATTATTGTGAGCTGGGTCTGTTCTTTTTCCAATGAGACTTTCCTGCATTTTTAAAAATTTACTTATGATGGAGATATTCATTTACATTGAAGATGTTAGGAAAAGATGACATATAAAGCAAAGGATGAGCTAATAACTTCGTAAGAACATGGCTAGATGAAACACCGTGGATTCTGTTTGGCTGAGAAAAATGAAATATTGAGCACATGCCTTCTGAGTTATGTGATGATTTCCTCAAGGGTCATTTGCCACGGAAGAAGTAAAGCAAGCAGAGTACAGTGCAGGGGAAAAGACAATAATCCATTTGCTTCTTTGGCAATTAAACAGAAAATAAGAAATTTACATTTCATAGAGTTCCTCAGGAGTAAGAATGCATAAATCATATACATTCAGTTCGTCTCTGCTGGGAGTGAGGCTTAATTTAATTTAGTTAAGTGATTTATGATTTTTTTTTTGGTAATGTCTTGGATGCGTCCTTGAAGAACATCAACATGGGACACATTCGTCAGCTGGAAAAGTTTTCCACCTTGGACAAGATCAACCAAAGGAAACAGTAACTCGTAGAAGGCAATGTGTTACCCACACTATAGCTGCTAAATGTACAAAGTTAGGTTCAGCTGGTATAGTGCTCACTTCCTACTTGGGAAGGGAAATAAGACTTTGTGGAAGAAATGGCATGTGAGGGGGTGAAAGAAGGAGGTATTTAAAGGCCAAAAGAAAAGAGAGAGAGAGAGAGAGAGAGAGAGAGAGAGAGAGAGAGAGAAGTACACCAGGCAGGAAAGTGATTAACACAAGATGATAGGAAACGTGCACTAGTCCTGAGAAAGCTTGCCAGGTGGGGTGGAACATTAAGAAATAGGTGACACACCAGCCAAGGACAATACAGGCGGTAAACTTTAAACCCCTACCCAGATCTAGCCAATGGTCAGAACATTCTCCACAGTAGAGTGGAGAGTGGGATATGACTTTCTCATGTACTCTGGTGCCTCATATTTGACCATGTCCCCTGGAGGGGGAGACCTGGTGGCACTCAGAGGAAGGACAGCAGGTTACCAAGAAGAGACTTGATACCCTGTGAACATATACAGGGAGAGGAAATCCTCCTCAGGAACAGTCATAGGGGAGGGGAATAAGGGGAAAATGGGAGGGAGGGAAGAATGGGAGGAGACAAGGGATGGGATAACCATTGAGATGTAACAAGAACAAATAAATAAATAAATAAAGAAAGAAAGAAAGAAAGAAAGAAAGAAAGAAAGAAATAGGTGACAGCTCAGGGGCACAGGCCGATGCCGTGTTCAGTGAGTCACCTGAAGACCAGTGAGTGTATACTTATTTTCCTAAGCAATGAGAGGGGCTTAAAACATGGAGTCGAGGAATGGCAGAAGAGCTTGTGATGTGCTGCACAGAGGGTGAAGCAGGTGGTAGACTTCAGTAGTTATCACAATTATGCTTTAGTGTGTGAGTGTATAACATGGCGCCATGTCTCCTGGCATTCACAAGTGTCTGGAGGGTGACATCCTTTTTCTGATAGGTGCAAGCATAAGGTAACGGTAGCTATGGGTATATGCAGCTCTAACCAGAAGATAGGCTGGCTGAGGCGTTTGGATGACAGTTCAGCTTGGAAAGACTGAAGAAGAATCTTCATGGGAGACAGCGGAGGACAATCCTATGCCTGACTTCAAAGACGGATGGCAGAAAATGACTGACAATAAAACACAGGGCATTCAAAAGTGAAAGGGAGATGTTTGGAGTAGGAGAAAGAAAGGGCTTCAGAAGGCAGGGGAAGCCGTTCCATTTCGAAGATGCGTTGACTGCGTTGGCTGAGAATCAGGGTGGAAATGCCAAGCGTGAGGATGGAGTGCTGTCGGGAGAAGGGTGGGGCGTCAGTGAGCTACAGTTGCGCACCTAAATACGACGACTGAGCCTCAAGGAGCCGATGAGATAGCAAGACAGCCCGTGGAGAGAGGCGAGGAGAACGCGGCGCGTGTTAAGAAGCAATCGTCATTCTTATTTATTTATTTACTTATTTTTTACCATGTTTTGCTCTTTAGCTGCCAAAGACGTAAGAACAGATCTCGCAAAAGTAGCCCGCATTCTTAAAAATGTGGGTGTTGTGTAGCCTGGTTCCTTTCCAGGTTCTGCCAACCATCAAATGTAGTCAGAGAGCCAGCTTTGATAAGTAAACATATCGCGTTTTCATTATGAGATTAGACAGGAGTGCTGACAAGAGAGACTCTGACCAAAGGCAGGATCACTGATGACTTAGTATGTTTGAATGGGGGGACAGAAACATGGACATCAATTACAAAGGGAAGCAAGGCAAAACCTAACCCAGAGCGTTCTTAGTGGACCCTCCCATCCACCCTTCATTTACAGTGCTTTTTCTAAGGCAATGGCATCAATGACAAGGAAACATATATAAAAGTTGTATTGGTTGGCAGAGGGAAGTGCAGAGATAAACACACTTGCCCTGTGTGAAGAGTGAGGGCTTGTCTTCCTATCTGTTCTGAGACTGTCTCTTCATACTTTAGGGTCCGGCAGAGAGACTTACCAGTGGTACTACTGTAAGTCTTCTCTTGCCGTGGTGGCCTCAGCAGTTAAGAGGGTATGTGTTTCATAGTTACATAGACATTGTTTATTAAATAAACTTTAAACCTAGCTTAGACAGTAATAATCCATTTTATGATTTTTTTAAACTGTTAATATTATAGAGTTTTAAAATTTATTTTCTGGTGATAAATTAACAGAGCCCAAACTTTTTCATCAGGATAATGTGTTACAGAGACAGTTGCATCAAATACATCTGTGTGGCTTGGACTCTAATGTTTCAGACGCTCTAACTGGAAAGACCATTGGTGTTGAAATGACAAATCTACTAAAACAGGAAGAGAAAAGCTCAGTGGCTTTCTGTGACAAAACTCTTAAAGCTCTGGTTTAAGTTCCTCTCACTGTAAATCCATTTTCTGATAGTTATGTTTAGAAAGTATACTTTAATTTTGCGATCTATGATAAACAACATAGTTTCCGAGAAGAAGTAACTTGAAATTAAGCCCCGAATTTGATTTATAGTTAAAACATAATGGGTCCACATGAAGTCCACATGAAGAGGACTTAATAAGACCATAACGGCTTTAACATTTTCTCTGATGATGTAAAAATAAAAACATAAAAAACCTAGGTTGCTTATAATGTGCAAGTGGGCTGATTTTTCCCTAATGAAGAAAAATGTCAAATAAGCACTAGTTATAGAATTCCATCTGTTTTCTGATGTCCAAGTGAGGTGAAATCACTAGCCTTTTCTGAGACAAAAATAATGTCTCTGTGCTGTCACCTTTTTCTGTGGGGGCTAAATAAGAATGTATCTATAAAAACTACCAACATGCTGCTACTCAAGAAATAGCGAAACTCACTAAGTGATTGAAGGAAAAGGATCTTAGAAGTATGTTACATCAGTGGGTAAAGACATATCTAATACAAACGTGCCAGGACAACATCTAAACACCAAAGCACAGGGCCTGGGACCAGTCTAAGCTGGCAGATAAAAAATCATATGCTAGCATTTATAGCTTAGTAAAGATGTGTTTGAAATTTAACAGTCCAATCTCTTTACCTAAGCATGGTATGACTGTTACTGGCTGTCAGTCCACTTGCTGTATTCCCAGTGAACTACAGTGACTAAAAAGGTAGTATTCCTTATTTAAATGTTATTAGCATATTACTTGTTCACACTAGCATATTGATTAATATTTTACAAATAGAAATGTGCATATTATTGATGAAATTTCAATGTAGATTAACATTTGTAAGACAAAGTCAAGGAGAAAAATTTGGTTCTTTGTAAATGCATTTGAGATGTAACATTCACAGGTTGGACTGTTCTTTTAAAAATGTAATTTCAGCTATTTGAAAAACTTATTATTTTGTTGGGCTGGTCTTTCAAATATTTAAAGTTGAACAATTTCTTTATGCATTTCAAAATTGTTCTCCCACATTTTTGTTATTATCCCACATTTTCTATTTTACTGATCAAAAGACACACATAAAATTATATTACTGAAACAGAAATGTATTTAACACATAGCTTTTTATAAATTATAGAAAGCTGTGCGTTGGATTTTTTTTTCTCAATGTCATGAGTTTTCAGTTAGAGCAACTAAACCAATAACTTCCCACATCAACGTGCATCTAAACCCACCAGTGATACTCCTTAACTAAAGACGGCTCCTGAGCTGTGGTTGTCAGGAAGTGCTCATTAATACACTTTACTCAACAATTCTGTTGTAATACTGAAAAAACAAGAGAACAAAAACCAGCCACTGTGGACAAGAACGTGAGTCCTTAAGAGTGAAAGTTCAGAAGGAGAAATTGATGGTGGCTGAAAGCTATGATGCACTTACTAGATAATAGGAAAATATATGTAGTTCTTAGGATAAAAGTTTAATGTAATTTTCATTTACATGTATTTTAAAAACTGAAATATTTGCAGAATTCTCTACCTTTGTTTGGCTAACCCTGTGTAGACCAGGACACTGTAACTTTAGGAGGAGAAGTCTTTCTTCAGCCTTCTCTGAGGATGCTGGGAGGCCTGTCAGGAAGATGCTTCTAGACATCTTCTAAACTTTCACTTGGCTCTGACAGTATGATTTTGGTGATTCTCCCCAGACCAAATAAAATGTAAATCAGCCAAACATCCTGATGAAACTGCACCCCAGAATAAATCAAACTGGACTGCACACTTGTTTTTGGACCCTAGCCTCCGGACTGTGAGAAAAATGCAAGCATGCTATTTGGTTATGGAAGTCCGAGAAAACTCTAGGTGATAGGTAGACATGGGGATCAGAACAGCACAGCAAACTGAGAGCTCTTAAACTGCAAACAGGAAGTGGAGAGAAACTGTGATTGGCAGTAGGCTTGGAAACCTCAGAGCCAGGCCCCAAGTCACGTACTTCCCCCAGGAAAGCCACACTTCCCTAACCTCCCTGAATTACTCCACCCATGGGGACCTGTAATTCAAATGTTGGAGACCATGGGGGACTTTCTCCTTCAATCCAGCACACACAGGACTTCTTTTCCTGTGGCTGGCTTATTTCACTTCACAGGGCCCTCAAGGTGGATCTGTGCCGAAATGGGAGAGGATTTTCTCTTCTTCAGGCTGAGTCGTGTTGCATACTACATACACACTATGTTTTATTTAACCCTTCACATGTTGATGAAATTTATGATTTTCCTTCACCTCCTGGTTATTGTGAATGATGCTGTTGGGAATCTGGATGTGCAAATATCTCTCTAAGATTCTGCAATTTAGGCCTGTGAGATGACTAAGTATGTGTACAGGCTGTTGACCTAAGTTCTATCCCCAGAACACATGAGGGAAAGAGAGAACAGACTTCCAAAAATTATTCTCTAGGCTCCATATATGCTCTGTGCCATGTGCATGCCCATAGTCATGCGAATTTCCTCCCTCCCTCCTCCCTCCCCCCTCTTTCTTTCTCTCTCTCTCTCACACACACTCACATACCAATAATAAAAAAGAATATTCTATTTATAATGCAGCTAAATGAAAAAGGATATAGAACTAGAAATGAAATTGCTCCATCTCTCTCTTTTTTTTTAAAGGATTTATTTATTATGTATACAGTGTTGTCTGCTTGTAGGCCAGAAGAGGGCATCAGGTTACATTATAGATGGTTGTGACCCACCATGTGGTTGCTGGGAATTGAACTCAGGACCTTTGGAAGAGCAGGCAGCGCTCTTAACCACTGGGCCATCTCTCCAGCCCCATAAATTGCTCCATCTTACTGTAGTTCTTTCCTTCAGCTCCTGAGGAAACCTTGCTGTGCTTTTCATAGTGACTTTTCATATATTCCTCCCATGGTCACGAGGCTCCCAGTTTCTTTACAGCCTCTGAGTTGTGACCTCTACCCTGTGACAGTCATTCTAATAGGCCACGCTGACGTCTCACTATTGTGAGTTTCACATCTTTTATATTTGCTGGCAATTCATATGTCATCCTTTAAAAAAAGTGTCTATGTTCTTTCCCTATTTTCTCTCAGGTCATTTGTCTTTATGTATTCTGTTGGTCTTCAATTATTTTTTGTATATTCTGCGTTTTAGCCCCTTTATTGGATTTATAACCTTCTCTCACCCTGTGTTAGTGTCTATGAACTTGTTCCATACAGTCAGTCTCACTGCTCTAATTTTTACTTTTGTTTCTTATGATTTTTTTTTTTTTTTTGGTGCATCAGATCCTGTAAAATCCAATCTCACAAATCTTGTTGGCTATGTTTTGTCCAGACGTTTTATAATTTCAGCCTTTGGCGAGGGCTTTAATCCACTTTGTGGTAAGTTTTATTTATGGCGTAATGCAATGCAACTCTATTCATTACCATATGCGTTTCCCCTTCCCTGGGACCATTTGCTGAGTCCCCACGCTTTCCACACTTCATGGTTTTGGAATCCTTACTGAAGATTATCTGAGCCGCTGCTCCAGGAGTAATTTGTACAGTCTGTTCCATTTTTCTGTTCATGTACATGTACGCCAGCACCGCACTGTTTAGATTATTGTTCTAAACTATTTGAAGTTAGGAAATATAAGACCTCCATTCTTTCTCAATATCAATTTATATATTTGAGGGTTTTTGTGGTTCCTTATGAGTTTTTGAATTTTTTTCTGTTTCTATAAAAATAACTTTATGATATTGATATGTATTACATTTAATTGGTAGATTTCTCAGACATATGGAAACGATAAAATAATACTATTTCCAGCCACTTGTTTTCTGCTTCTTCTGTTTCATCTGTATTTGTGGTTTTCGGAGTTCAGTTATTTCACCTCCTTTAGTTTATTACTAAGTATCTGACTGGGCGCTATCGTAAATGGTACTGCTTTTCTTAATTTTCTGTTTAGTCTGCTCATCCTTCTCCATCACACAGTTAGAATGTTTTCTTTTCTTTTGTTTCTTTCAACTCTGCTAAGTTCTTTTATTAATTACAACAGGATTTTTCTTTTTGGCGGGTGTAGAATGTTTCAGAGTTTCTGAAGATAATCTCATGTAACATCATTCAAGCACAGTGTTAATTTTTCTTCTTCTTTTATTTCGAATCCTTTTTTATCCACCCCCATAGTCCTCCCCCCTCTTACCCCCCTTTTTTCCTTGCTTAATATTCTGGCTTGGAATTCCATGCTAGTCACGTAGGAGTAGGTTTTCCTGTTTTGTTCCTGCTTTTGAAAACACGCGAGCCTTTCTCCAGTGACTTTGGTGTTGGCTCTTCTTCCCCATCCCTATATTTAGTCTTTATTAAGCTGATGTAGTATTCTGGGTTTAGTTTGTTGAGTGTTTTCATTATGACTAGATGTTTAATTTGGCAAAAAAAATTCTGCATCAGTTCAGACTGTAATGTGGTTTTCTGGTCCTTCATTTTGTTAATATTTCACTCATTGCTATTTGAGTGTTGAGCCATATTTGCACTATGGGAATAAATTACACTTTGTCATGGTGCATAACCCTTTAATGGACTGCTCAGTTAAGGCTGCTGTATTTTGTTGATTGTTTCTGTGTTATTTTTAATCAGGGATACAGGTTTATGGTTTTGTTTTCGTGCAGTGTGTTTGCCTGTCATGTATATCTGGATAATATTGGTTTCATGAGTTTGGAGTTGTCTTAGCTTATCTTGTGTTATGGTAACAGGATGCTAGGCAGAAGCTGTGTGTTAGAAGATATTTATTTTTTGGTAAATAATAGTTTTGGAGCCTGAGCATTCAAGGTTGGGTAGTTACATTTGCTGAGTATCCTGTGGCTGCGATATAAAATAGCAGAAGATGTCGCACAGGAAGGGAGGAAGTCAAGGAGCCAGGAGAGGCTCTTTTCATACCCCTGCACAGAAGATGTCGCACAGGAAGGGAGGAAGTCAAGGAGCCAGGAGAAGCCCGTTTCATACCCCTGCACAACCTGCTGCACTTATTAAGGTCCTACTAACTCACTGTGTGCAACCACCACTGATGCCTTCACTGTGTGGTCACTACCCAGGCACTTCTCACTGGACTCCACTTTTTAAAGGTCTGACCCCTTCTCTGAATCTCCACGACCTTCTAGTACGCAGTCTTCTGGAGGCACTATCAAATCCAGTGCAGAAGCGTTCCCTTATTTTTAATTTTTTAAAGATTTTGAGAAGAATTGGTTTTAATTATTCTTTAAGTATTTTGTAGAATTCTCTGGTGAAGTCATTTAGTTATGGGATTTATTTTATTTTTTGGTTCGGAAATTTGTTGTTGTTGTTGTTTAATGTGTTACAGTTTTCCTTGTACTTGAAGGACTGATTAGACTTTCTATGTTGCGTGCAAGTTGGGTCAGGTAGCACATTTCTAGAAATTTAGGCATCTCTTTTAGTTTATCTAACACAATATAAAGTGTTTTTTAAAAGTATTCTGCTATAGCCCTTTTGGTTCTATGATTGTTCCATCTCATTTTTAATTTTAATTTATTCTAGCTCTCTCTCAATCTGAGGAAATATCTGTTCACTTTGTTGACAGCTAACAGCTGAGAGAACACTTGGGTGTTTGTCCTGCCTGTAAAATGGGCCAACCACATCCTTGCAGGCTGCTGAGTTCCACAGACAGCATGGCACTTGTTCTTTGCAGTCTTGTACTTGGTACTTAATAAATAGTATTGAGTCAGGGAAATTCTATCCTAGATTATGCACCCTTTTTGTCATTGCCAAAAACTAAAACCTTTAATCCTCAGAGTTACTCATCCTCTTAGGATATGTGACTCTTGCCACTATTATGTGTCTTTTGTTTGGTTGTTTTTTGTTTTGTTTTGTTTTTGTACTATTTCCTTTTTGCCTAAACGACCCTCTGTTGTGCATGTTTAATTCTATAAAGACAAAAGTACTGGAGGCTGGAGAGATGGTTCATCCATTAAGAACACTTGCTGCCCTTTCAGAGGACTCAGGGCTTGGTTTTCAGTATGCACATGATGCAAAGCATCTCCAACTCCAGCGTCAGGGGATCTGGTGCCCTCCTCTGACATCTGAGGGCACCAGTATACAATTGGCAAAACATCCAATACACATAAAAATAAAATTAAGGTTAAAAAGAAAAGAGACAACTTTTAGAAGCCTTCCATTATTAATCACATTTTACAAAATTTTAAAGTATTTAAAAGATCTCATTTGTTTTTTTGTTTTTAAATGTGTATGGCACTTTTCCTACATGTACGTATGTGCACCATCTGCATGCAGTGTCTGCAGAGGCCAGAAGATGACACCAGATCCCCTGGACACTTGTGAGATGCCACGTGAGCGATAGGAACCAAACCTCGGTCTGCAAGAGCAGCAAGCATCTTAACTGCCAAATCATCTCTCCAGCCACTAGTAACTCTTGTGCTATATTATTGGTGGTAACTTGGTAGAGGATCTTTCTTCTAAGCTGATTTAAAAATAAAACTTTACTTTTACTAGAATAATTCCAGACTTTCCACTTACCATGAAGCCTACCTTTGTATAACCGTCTCATAAATGTAAAAAAACTTTTTTTTTTTTTTTTTTTTTACTACCTGTGTATCTGCTTTTACAGGATGTGGTTTCATATTTTAGGCATAAGGGAATACCTTTCTTTTTTCCTTTGACTTCTCCTGTGTGTTGATTGGGAAGTCTCTTGTTTGCATAACAGCAGCCAACTTTTAATTTTAACTTATTTAAGGACTCTGAAAACAATTATAGGCACAGATAATGAATATTCATTTTTTGTATTAAATTCTAACCCACAACACAGCGTTTGGCTTCATGAATAAAGGAAAATCCATCAATTCCCTTGACGGAAACATACAGGCACCATTGTCATAATTATCTGTGAATCACGGGGCGTGGGGGTGGGGGTGGGGGGAGAATTCCCACTGGATAAAGAAGAATAGGATCTGGAGGAAGCAATTTTTTTAGAATTGCAGAATGAGCAGAACACTCAGCGTCTTCCATAGTGGATCTTATTATTCTTGTGTGAGAGCAGTATTAAACCTCAGATTTAAAAGTGTCCCGGCAGCCTTGGCTATACCCGCGGACCACCTTTGAACCTCAGGAACTGCTCGCAGCTTTGTCTGCCCCATTTGGGCTTCACGTGTGCTTCTCCTCCCTCGGGTTGGCTGACGAACACCCACCTTGGATGGGGCCGCTGCTCCTCTCACGGTGAAGAGAGGTCGTAAAGATCATAAGTAAACCACAAAGTCATATCATGTTCGTCTGGTCAAAGCAGGTCATCAAGCCATGCCCACATTAATGTCGCAGGGACGTTAACCCTGCCTCTAGGAAAGCCCAGCAAGGCTTGGGAGGTGTCGGTAACCACGCACAGTGATGCCGCCTCTAAGAGAAACTGCCTTGTGGATACTGCAGAGCCTCCCTGTGCAACCCTGTAATATGTACAACATGTCCAGCTATAAATGTCAGGCTACCTCATTTCTAGCCAAAGGATTTCACAAACAAGGTAACTTTGAGTCATGGATTCCTTTATTCAAGATGATGCTGTATTGTTAACCCTGGAGAGTAGAAGGGTTGGAGCAGAGCTGTGGGTGGCTGCCCTGCTCTGCTCTTCCGGTCTCCCTGCACTCCCTTCCTGGAAATCCCTGAGAGGATTCTGCAAAGTGTATCTTGAAAATCACCAGTGTCCTGCTCTTCGAAACAGGCGCCACAGATGGTAAGAGGTGTTGGGTTACAAAACGTGCAGAGCACCGGGGTGGGAGACGTTAGGCAGGGCTGCAGGGCTTCTCGGAAGCTGTGGTGTTGGTGTTCCTTCAGAACCGCTCGGAATGCAGGTCTCAGAGTTCCCAAAGCTTTTCTGAAGTAACTCACTGTTTTGGATCACATCTTAGGAAAGACTGCACTAAACAATTCCTTCTGGTAAATGTATATATTTTGGTAAAAGTATATATCTGGGGTAGACACTTATGTCAGGACTACTGCCTGTGTTTTCCCTCATCTGGTTAGTTGTGTTAGGAGTCTCTCAGGCCATGTTGTTGGACTTCTTCCTATGACCTGGACATACTTGGACAGTGATATAAATACTTCTGTGGGTGTTTTAACCTTTGAGAACAATAAGACTTGTCAATGCCTTTGTTAGGGACCAATGTGACAGACATTGAGTGACCACGAGTGACTGGTTTCACAAAATGAATGAAGGACTCTGTGAGCTGATGGGAAACAATTGTGGTCATCACCCACGCATTAGCAAGCACTCAGGGCAGCTGTGGTCATCATCCATGGCATTTGCAAGCACCCAGGGATTTCCCTCTGGGGTACTGAAGCCCCATTCATGAAGAAAATAATAGATGTTAGAGACTGTAATTTCCCATAATACACCAAAATATACAAATTACTCATTTTTCCCCTTTTGATTTGCTAGCAAGTGACTGTTGTTAATCCATGTAATGTGTGTCCTAGGTGGCTGTTTGCAAAGCTCCCTAGACAGGCTAGTGCACTGCTTGAAGGTGAACGGAGCCCCGCTCTCATCTAGAGCTTCATAGGGAGGGTACACTCTAAAAACCTGATTCCATGAGTGATAAAGATCCAAGTTCCTGTTTTAGAAATGTGTATTTACTAGAAGTACATATGAGTACAAGTGTATGCATGGAGAAACAGACTCTGGAAGCTTCTCTGTCCTCCTTTCCTCTTAGCTTGCTAATGTTCCTGTGAACTAACTGCTGTCCTATGAGGAGAATCATAACTAAGAACCCAGTAGCACCCAACTCTATTTTAAATAGGCCTCGTTTATTGCTTCTTCTACCAGCAGAATATTCATATTTCAGAAAGTCTTCATATTTCATAAAAATAAATATTTAAAAAGAGAGCTTTAGTTGTTTGCACTAACCATTGTGCAGTAATGTCTCTAGCTAAAAAAATATAGATTCGTATCAGTCAATGTAATTACTATAATTACTACATATTGAACTACATATATGTACTATATAAATATAATATATAGTGAAGTTTTAATTTGTACTTAAAAATGTCAAGAAAGAATTTCTAATGTTTCTCTACTGGTTCTATTTGGATACTTTAATGCAATTTCCTCAGGAATGTCATTTTTCAAATCTTATAACAAGGTTTTTACTACGTTCTCTCTTCTATTATAATAGTTTCAGTGATGTGTAAGGAAAGACTTAGATTTATTATTTAATGTCAAGCTTACTCAGGCAAGCCACGCTCATAGGCCACAGGCTGTGTTTGTGTGAGGTAGGCCAGTTTAAAGGATCCCAGAGGTCTAAGACAACTGGCCTTGGGAAATGTGCCTGCTGACTAGCCAGGGCGCACCCAGCTCCTCCTGGTGCACTGGTAATCTGGGGTCAAGCACTTCCTGGTACAAGGAGAAATAAACAAGGCCTACTTAAAATAGAATTGGGTGCAAGGGGAGTGAAGGTGAATTTGTCCTAGTAGACCTGCCAGGGGAAACGCCCGTCTATCGTGTGCACGTGTGCGATGGGGGCATGCATATTCTTAAAATTATGAGATGTATTGGCAGATAGTTGTGTAACAGCTTGTTTCTTCATGAGGGTGAGAATCCATCTCAATTACCATCCCCCTCTCCCCCTTCTCCTTTACCCCCCCCACCCCCTCTGCCCCCCCTCCACCCTCCCTCCACCCCCTGCCCCTCCCCCACTCCTCCCAGGATACAGTTCTTTCATTTACCTAAACTCACTGAAAGAGTTCAAGTCATGTAGTCGCTTGGTTGCTCCCTTTTGTACAGCGTATTTTGTGGGTCCACTCTTAGCTTTAATAAATCTGAACTTTCACTCCTACTGCCTGCCTGGTCTAAGCCACTGAGACATTAAAATCCTGGACCTCGCGTCATCCAACACCCGAGACCCCGCTCTGATGACAGGCACGTTTGTAGTGCTGAACACAGCGTCCCTCATATGGTGCAGACTCAGTGTTTTCCACACACGTGACACTATAACTACATCTGTAAACATCACCACAGTTACCGCATTGAGGCAGATTTAACACATGCTTATCTTGCTGAGTACACAAGTCAGTCAAGTCAGTCTGCTTCCCTTCATCCTGTCCCCCAGCTGTTTCCCATCTTAGAATCTCCAGAGTCTTCTTTACATAACAAACTCCAAGCTCAGACACAGCCCTAGGTTTGTCACTAGCTGGCTGGGCCTGCATCTTAGGAGGCTTCACTTCCTTCTTTGTGGCTCCACCTTGGGGCCCCGGTTAGAACTCCAGGCCCACTTGGTCTCTCAGCCACATTTTCCTTCAGCTTCATGGTGTGTGAACTGTGTCATCCACTTTCTCTCAGGATGGACTTCCCACCTCTTGTTTACTTGAAGATTTTTTTTCAATTCTTAAAAATTCTCCCCACATAGCCTCTTTCATGGACCACATTCTGATATAACCATCTTCTTTGAAAACTAATTAAAAAATTTTTTTTTAAATTTTTTTTTGTTTTTTTGTTTTTTCAAGACAGGGTTTCTCTGTGTAGCCTTGGCTGTCCTGGACTCACATTGTAGACCAGGCTGGCTTCTAACTCACAGGGATCCACCTGCCTCTGCCTTCCGAGTGCTGGGATCAAGGATGTGCGCCATCACCGCCCCGCGATTCAAGGAAGCTGAGACTTGTTCTAGCTTGATTTCTCTGTAATATCTTCTCAAGCCACAGACCCAGGAACACAGGCCTGGATGAGAGGCTGTGCGTGAAGTGCTGGCCTCTCGTGACGGGGTTCTCTGAGGCTAGCTCACAGTTCCCTGTTAACTTTTGGCGTAGTTAGGATTTCTACCGCTGTGATAGAGACCACGCCCAGGAGCAACTCCCGGAGTTTATTTTACCTTGTATTTTAGGGCAACACTCCAACACCAAGGGAAGTCAAAGCAGGACCCTGGAGGTAGGAACTGGACCCGAAGCCATGGAAAAATGCTGCTTTCTGGCTTTCTCCCTATGGCTTGCTCGGATTGCTTTTTTTATATATACACAGGACTACTTGCCCAGGGCCCAGAGCCGACTGGGCCCTGCCACATCAAGCATTAATAAAAACAAACAAACAACAACTCTATAGACTTGCCTACAGGTGATTTGAGAGAGGCATTTTCTCAATCGAGGTTCTTTTCAGATAACCCTAGCTTGTGTCAAGTAGAAGAAAACCCAACCAGCATAACCTCTCAACTTACTCTTCACCACTGTCATCATTGGGCTTGCTATGCCTGTCCTTGTCCCGTGGGATTGTGTCCCAAAGGAAGAGAGTCAATCCCTGGATGTGGTTACTTGCATTGTCATCAGTGTGCCAATGTCTTCCCTGTGCTGCTGTACGAGTCAAGATGTCTGCGTTCACATTTGGGTCTCTTCCCTTAGCAATTCTAGTTCTGCTATGCAGCTGTGGTCTACCTTGAGGTAGCGTGGAAGCAAAAGGTTATTTTCAGGGACACAGCAGGGTCAGGGTCAGGGTCAGGGTCAGGGTTAGGGTTATTGCACCTCACTCATAATCTTTTTCCTTATAGGAAAGAATATCACACCCATCTATACTTAAATACATAGAGTTGACAGATTTGGTTTAAAGGATTATTCTTCCCAGTGCAGGTTTTTTTTTTCCCTCTTCTGATTAATTTTAGTTTGGTCTCTTCCTCAGATATCCGGACAGCAAGAACTGCTTGTTTCCTAGCAGTTTGCTTAAATACTTTCCCCAGTCTTTAACTCTTAGTTAAAGACGCCTAACCCTGAAGGTGAGATGAGTTCCTTGCATTTTGTACCTCAGTCCAACTAATCTGCATCTTTTCATTGAGTAACCGAGGTCATTACTATTTAAAGTTATTTTTAAAGGATCTTTATAGAATAGTGTTCGTGTTCTTGGTCCTATTTTGCCTCAGTGGTTATATCTTCATTTTTTTTTCTGTACCTTCTTAGATGTGTTTATTCCTCTCTGCAGTATAAAATATTGCTTCTGATATTCTCTGTAGGACTGGTTTGGTAGGCATAAATTCTTTTAGTCTGTTTCTATGATGGAAAGTTTTTCTTTCTCCTTCAACTATGGCAGATAGTTTTGCTGGGTTGGTTGACATAGGGAGGTTTTTTTAGAGCTTGGAATAGTTTTGCTCTAGGTATTCTAGGCCTTTAAATTGTTCATAGAAAAACCAGCTGCTATTTTAATTGGATTTCTTTTATATGTGATTTATGGCTTTTCTCTTATATCCTTCAATACTCTCTCTTTGGTCTCCATTTTTAGTTTAACTGTAATATGTAGCAGTGAGTTTCTTTGCTTGTTCTGCCTATCTGGTGTTCTCTGTATTTCTTATACCTGTGTGGACATGTCTTCCTTAATTGGGGAAAGTTTGTTCTATGATCCTGTTGAAGAGTGGTTTATGACACTGACCAGAGGTTCTTCTCTTTCTTCTATACCTATATTTTGCAGATTTGTTCTTTTCATGGTGTCCCAAATTTCCTTCATATTACTTTCTTGTAATTTTAACATTTTTTCATATTCTTTGATTGATCAGTCCATTCCTCTCTCTTGTCTTGAATTCCTGATATTATGTCTTCCACTTGAACCATTGTACTGGTAAGGCTTTCACCTGAGTTTTCTAATTGGGTTATTGAGTTTCTCAATCCCATCTTTATTTCAGCTTGAGTTTTCTTTAGTATTTCTGTCTTTTTACTAAATTCAGTTTTCAAGTCCTGAATTGCCTTTATTATTTAATTCAGCCAATAGAGCATGTTATATAGTGTTACACAGATTTATCTAGTGTTATAAAAAGTTAATTAGATGTTAATTTTGTCGCTGGTATATTCTCCTAGTTAGCTGTGTCTAGTAGATTGCTAGGTCATGTCATTGTGGCTTAGAATTTTTGTTTTCTTGTAAAAACAACAAGAGATGTTTTATTGTGTTTGTTCAATGACTCTTAAAAATTTATGTTATTTCCTAGTCCATTTTGGGGAAAATGGCTATACATGACTTTTGATTGTCTATTATCTCTTAAAGAAAGCTGAATGTCCAGTGGATTTCTTAGTCAAGTGTGGTGGCTCACATCTGCAATCCTCACACTTGGGAGCCTGAGGCAGGAGGAGTAGTACCAGGTGTTAGTCCAAGGCCAATGTGGGCTACATAGTTCTAGGCTAGACTCAGCTAAAGAATGGAACCCTGTCTTAAAACAAAATAAAATAACCTTCTACAAGAAGGAAAAGCAAACCACTCCACAATCACAAAACAAAAAGCCATTCCCCACTGCTATTTAATTGATATGGTTGCATAAATTGTGAAATATCAGTGTATATCAGTTAAGAGCGTCAATATCAAACTTCTTTAAATTGATATTGGGGCTATGGACAAGGATATCTCTTTCTCAAGAGTCATGCAATATAGCAATGCAATGCTTATAGTATTAAAAAAAAAACCTAAAGACTCTTTTTCCCAGATACATACATACATACATACATACATACATACATACATACAAAATATATAAGTTGAAGAAGTTGGTAGATTTGAATGAAGTATATGCAAATACTTTGTATAATTCTATGTGTTTGTGCATGTGTGTATGTGTACCCATGTTTAGGAGTGCATATGAGTTGGATGTGAGTGTTTGTTTGCATATGGGGGATATAAATCCATGTCCACTGTCTTCTTTAATCACTCTCTACCTTATTTATTTTTGAGGAAGGGTCTCCCGTTGTGCTTGGAGATCACTCATTAGGCCATTGACTCTACTCTCAGCATTCATTAGTTGCCTTTAGTTCTCTGGCCAAGGTCAATGCCTTGTTTACTTTTCCTGGTCAGAAGACATGGTCAGCAGACATGGTCAGCATGTCTGTTGGTGTCATCCTTCTTCAAGCCTTGTTTCAGCAGGTCTGTTGGTGAGACTGGTTAGTCAACAAACCCTAGAGATCCACTTGTCTCTGCCTCTCAACAGTGAGGTTGCAGGTATGAACTACCATACAATGTTTTTTTTATTATGTGCTGGTAATCAAGTTCAGGTCCTCATGATTGTTTAGCAAGCCCTTTATTGACTGAACTATATTTCTGGATACACTTTGTACATATTTTTTTGCATTGCATTTCTAGGTTTGAAATTATTTCAGAATAAAATAATCAAACGTGCTGACAAAATAATACTTAAACAAAATCAAGTTTGTTCAGGTTGTCAGTCATATATGTTAACTAACCTCTGTGTTTCATTTTTATTTTTTAAAATGAAAATGCACTTCTACTACTTAAGATTGGGGGGGTGCCCAAGATGGTGATGCCGATACATGCTGTGTCTGATCAGTAGGACAGCAGTGTCTTGCCAGCTACCAAAAGACCAAGCTGAAAGTTATAAAACATCAGTCTTGGTGTTTCCCAGGTGAAAGGGGACCAATCAGTGTGGAACACAGTTGGATATGGCCCCAGGCCACCTGGATAATCCACAAAAAAGTCCCTGGGTCTCTAATGTCTAGTCACATGCCTGCCTGTGTGTGGCACCTGTGCTCTGTGATTCTGACTGATCTGTGGGCCACAAAACAACAGTGTCTGGGTCTCTGGGCCAGAGGAGACCCCATGGTGTGGAACACATGTAGACCTGACCTCAGGTCACTAGGCTGATCCGCAGAAGGGTTCCCTGATCTCCAAAGGCGAGGGATATCAACCCATAGCCACTCACCTACAAGATGCTCTCAATAGCCAGTGAAGGACACCAGAAACTACCACACAACACCAGAGACAACCAGATGGCTAAAGGCCAGTGTGAAAACCACAAACAACAAAAGCCAAAGTAATATGGCATCTCCAGAACCCAGTTATCCCAAAGCAATCAGCCCTGGAAACTCGAACACACTAAAATACAAGAAAATGACCTAAAAATCTATCCTTATAAAGATCATAATGGAGTAAATGAAAAAAAAATCAGAAAAGAAATGCAAGAAGATACAGTCAAATAGATTGAGGCCCTTAGAGAGGCCATGGCAGAGGCCTATAGAAAGAAAATGAATAAATCACTGGGTGAAATTCAAGAAAAATGAAACAACCACGTGAAGGAAATCAAGAAAATGGTTCAAGATCTGAAGATGAAAATGAAAACAATAATAAAAGCACAAATTGAGGAAATCCTTGAAAGAGAAAACTTAGAGAAAAAACAGGAAATACAGAGTCAAGCATCTCCAAAAGAATATAAAAGATGGAGGAAAAGAGCTCAGGTGTAGAAGATACAATGGAAGAATTTGATGCAACCATAAAAAAAAAGTTAAATCTAAAATATTCCTGACACAAAGCATATAAGAAATCAAAGATACCACGAAAAGATGAAACCTAAGAATTATAGGAATTGAGGAAAGAGAAGATGCCTGACTCCAAGGCCCCGAAAATATTTTCAACAAAATCATAGAAGAAAATGTTCCCAACTTAAAGAAAGAGATGCCTATAAACAAACAAGAGGCCTACAGAACACCAAAGAGAGTAGACCAGAAAAGAAAATCCTCCTGCCACATAATAATCAAAACAATAACTGTACAGAACAAAGAAAAAATATTAAAAGTGGCTAGGGAAAAAGGCCAAGTAACCTATCACAAATGCGCTAGACTTTTCAGCAGAGACCATAAAAGCCAGAAGTAGATGTCTTGCAAACCCTAAGAGACCCCAGATGCCAGTCCAGACTACTTAACCCAGCAAAGCTTTAAATAATCATAGATGGAAAAAGCAAGATATTCCATAACAAACAAACAAACAAACAAATTTAAACAGTCCCTATCCAGAAACATAGCCCTAAAAAAGACAACTAGAAGGAAAATTTGAGCTCAAGGAGGCTAACTACATCCAAGAAAGCACAGGAAAGAGATAAGTTCAATTTAGCAAAACAAAAATTAGACAAACACACAAACACACTACCACAAAGAACATCAAAATAAATGGACAAAACAGTCACTGGTCATTAATCTCTCTCAACATCAGTGGACTCAACTCTCAAATAAAAAACCAGACTAACAGAATGGATGCCTAAACAAGACCTAACATTCTGCTACATACAAGAAACACACCTCAAACACAGTGACTGACATTACCTGAGAGTAAAGGGCTCGAAGAAGGTCCTCCAAACAAATGGACACAAGAAGCAAGCTGGAGTAGCCATTCTAACATCTAATAAATTAGACTGTTAACCAAAATTAATCAAGAGAGATGAAGAAGAAGGACATTTCATACCCAACAAAGGAAAATTCAACCAAGATGACATCGCAGTTCTGAACATCTATGCCCCAAATACAAGGGCACCCATGTTTGTAAAAGAAACATTAATAAGGCTTAAACTACACATCAATCCCCACATATTAATTGTGGGAGACTTCAACACCTCCCCTCTCACTAAAGGATAAGTCAATGAAACAGAAGCTAAATTGGGAAATAATGACACTAACAGAGGTCATCATTCAAAGGAACTAACAGATATCTATGGAACTTTTCACCAAAAGACAAAAGACTAAATAGCTATCCATGAGGGCCAGAAGAGGGTGTCAGATCTCCTGGAGCTGGAGTGACTGGAAGTTGTTAGTCCCCCAAAGTCAGTTCTAGAAGCAAATACTAGTCCTCAGAAGAGCTGTAAATGCTCCTGACCACTGAGCCCTCTCTCCAGCCCAATAGTGTGTCTGAAAATCAGAGCAAAGAATTCCATATTAGTCTGTTGGTCATAAAATCAATCCATTCTGTCAGTAATATGTTAATTAATCCAGGCAAGATAAGAACCAGTGATCAATGTCAGATGAATAGGGACAGTAAATTAGGTAGGACTTAAATGATTTCTTCAGAGTCAAAGGAACCTATAAGCATAAGGTTATCATGTAATCCAAATGCTGATTTCTGTACCCGCTGTGCCTGGTTTCAATCCTTGTTCTGAGACTCTCCTATCTCAATGTTGTGTAAACACTGCTCCCCAATTGTCCCCTGATATGCCAATAATGCAGCTTACAGCCAGTTGCTGAGCAGGCAAGAGGATAGGGTTGGACTTCCTGTCAACCAGGGGAGGAGGAGTTAGAGGAGGAAGTAGGGGATTCAGGCATGGGAGAGGTCCAGCTGACATCACGAGAGAAGATTTGGAGCAGGAAAAGCTACAGAGTGCAAGTAGAGCTGGGATGTACCCTGGGAGGGAACAAGATTATCTTAGAGAGTTAAGAATAGTGTTACACAGTGTGCACTGGTGGTGAGCATAGCTGCCTTCCAAGAACAACGTTATAACTGCTCAGTTTTATTGTGTGTGTGTGTGAAGCCATTTATTAAACAAATATAAAAAAGAGTCTCAAATACTTTAGAGTAGCCAGACTAGGAGAGAAACTGAGAAACAAACACAGTTTTATAAAAATAACTTAAAAATACTGGCTTCCCCCTGTGCGGCAGAACTTATACTAATATAACCAGAACTGACATAGGATCTAAACGTAAACAGAAAGCAGTCTCTTCATTAAGAAAGCAACAACATTTCTAAGGTAAGAGCTCACAGCTTCTTGATTAGAACCCACCCCCCAACCCCCCCCCCCCGCCTGCTGCCCCTCCAGCCAAAAGAAAAAGCAGCAAGGTCTCTAGCGGGCTGCAGAAATCTGAGGCGAGGGAGATGGGCGAAGAGGGAGGGAAGGTGGGAACTAGAGGAGAGGATGGAGGTGGCTATGATTGGGATGTAAAGTTAATTAAATAATTAATAATTAATTAAAAAGAACAAAACAAAGACAAAAAGCCAAACCCTAATGCAACCCCGAGAGAGGCAGTTCTTTCAGGGAGCCCTGGCTACGAGAAAAAGGTGTTTCTTAACACACAAGCAAGCTTCTGAAAGTCAGACTTTCCTAGCAAAGGCAGGAAGCTGAGTCCCTTTGAGAATTTTGCTGGAGTGACTCAGGCAGGCCAGAAGAGCAATAATGTCCCAGAGTAGGGGAGGGGTCAAAATCCGGTGAGGGAGGCAGAAAAAAAAAAGGCCTCTCCTCTCTTTGGAAGCAGGAGCCAGAGACAGACTGAGAAGCCTCAAGCATCTAAACTGGGAAGGTCTAGAACTGAATCTGGGTCTAAGAAAGTTAAGTCCTTAGGGAGAGGTTTTGAGATTAAAGATTATTTTCCATGTTGGAAATGGAGGAAAACACTGTGACACCAATGGGCATCTATTCTATTTGATTTTGTGCTGTACTCAGTGACTTTAAGCAACAGAGTTCTTTAAAGGTTTTGGATTTCTCATAATTGTAATATTTAATACATAGAATATGGTATAAAACATAATTATATTTAATTAGGTATATGCTGTTGTTCTTAGTTACCTTTTTATTTGTATATACTAACCTGAAGTTTAAAAGGTCTTCTATAGATGCACACTGATATACACCACACACGTACACATAGGCATATATGTTTATAGTTAAAAGCTTCAGAGTCAAGACAGCTTCTAATAATCAATTACACACCATTTTGTGGTGAAGTTGTGACAATTTTAAGAATGTGCTGTTTTTCACCATTATATGTTTCTCCTCCTCCTCCTCCTCCTCCTCCTCCTCCTCCTCCACTTCTTCCTCTTTTTCCTCCTCCTCCTCCTCCTCTTCCTCCTCCCCCCTCTTCCTCCTTCTTCTTGTTCTTCTTTTTCTTGGTTTTGGTTTTTTGAGACAGTTTCTCTGTGTAGCCTTGGATGCCCTGGACTAGGTTTGTAGAACAGGCTGGCCTCAAATTCACAGAGATCTGCCTGCCTCTGCCTCCTCGAGTGCTGGGATTACAGGCGTGCTCCACCATGCCTGCTCCGTTGTATGTTTCCTTAAGTTTATGTTTTTATTAGTATGGTTCTGAGCTTCTTCTACTTAAAATGCTTGAAAATCACCACTTTGAGTATTGATTAATTTCTAAAGTTAACACAACATATGCTCATCATATCTTGCAGACCTTGAAAGACCTGCTTTGTGTGCTGAGGTAAGAGGCTGAACTACCACAGCTCTGAATTCCCATATTCAAGTTCAGAGTCAGCCAGCCCACGGTTACTCTCTCGCCTCTTAGCTATCTAAAATCTTGTTTTGGGTATTAAAACTCGGGGTTCCTGGTCTGTGTCCTCTCATGCCCTCTAGGTAAGGTAAGGCCCACTCTTCTTCAGAGGCTCCCTTTCTCATCACTTATTATCCCTCTCTCAGAATCAAGCTGCCATCTTTTAAATTTTTTATTATTTTGTGCGCACGTCTGGGTATATGAGTGCCATCATCATGAGCCCGTGTAGAACAGATGACAACGCTAAGGAGATGGCTTTCTCCTGTCAGCTTATGGGGACCAAGGATTGATCTAAAGCATCATGAAGGTACTTCTACCCACCTACCTAGCCATCTTACCAGCCTTGAGTTACCATCTTTATTTTCATGAGCATTGTTAATAATGAAGCTGAGACTCTGCATCTCTAACCTACCTGAAGGTGATTCTGATATTGTTGTACTAAGGGCTGAGATGAGAAGTAAAACTTTAGAATAACCTGTTTTTCTTAAAAGGTGCATATTTTGGAGGGCTGGAAAGATGGCTCAGTGGTTAACAGCACTTGTTGCTCCTGTAGAGGACCCAGGTTTGGTTTCCAGCCCCATCTGTCACTCCAGGTTCATGGGGTCTGAGGTCTCTTCTCATATATCAGGGTACCAGACATGCACATGGTGCACAAAGGTAGCCTGTGAGTCCTCAGGGGGAAGAAATGGGAGGCAGGAACGGGTGGGGGTGATGGAGCGATGGTGGTGGGTTAGTATGATGAGAGCAGACTCTTGGGAGGCAGGCTTCACTGAACAGCTCATTTAATTTGGGTCAACAAAGGCTATTTAAACCTTTGGGGAGTGGGTAGAGGCTTTGGGGTGAGTGCACATCATTGGGCAGAGACTAAGGTTCTGGGAATGCCTTAATTGCATGAAGTGGAATTCCAGCTCCTTACTGACATGACTTTAAAACCAGAGAATTTTAACATGGCTGCTAACAGTAAGGTGCACAAAAAGAACAGATGCCGTACCCTTTCATATTGTGCCCAAATGAAATCTGGACTCTAGTTGCATGACTTCAAAGGATGTTTCAGCTCTGATCAAACAACTAGTTTTGACATGAAGCAAAGGACAGACTGCACAGGAAACAACTCAGTGTTTCTAAGTGCCTGGACAGGAAATGAATGACAATGCCGATGAAATATTGGTAATCCAGGATTTCCTTCAAAGTTGATACTTTCCTAAGAATTGAAAAAAAAAAGAATTTTGTCATACAGTTATTGAAAATAAGCTGTATTGGCTGAGCCATGTGGCTGTTATTATCTGTGATGGACTGTACATCATTTCAAAAACTAAAACTTTGTGTATGTGTTCATAGTTTAATTCATGTTTATGGTATAACTTAGAAATGGAATACATTTCTCTAATCATTTTTATTTATATTTTCTGTTTGATGAGCTATTGAGGAAGTCTTGAAAATTGTTCATCTTCGCAGCCTTGTGAACATCCCTGTCCCCTTGTGGGTTACTTGGCATCACTTAGGTTAGCTCATTAGGGTTGTGGTTAAATACTAGTATATAGTGTTCAAAGGCCAGTAGTATTCGAGTTGTCTTGGAGATCTGAATCAGTGTGTTGATGTGTGCTAAGGTAAATTGAGTAGCCAGTTGATTTGGGGGGAATGAATTCTGCCCTTTCATAGGGACACACAGGCCTCTGCAATGGGTATTTTTAGATGGGCTGTTGATTTGCAGAACAGTCTGGCATTGAACTTACGGATCTTCTGTTCCAGCCTCTCAAGGGCTGAGGCTACAGGTGGTGCTGCTCTCCCCACATGAGATTTTGCACTCTTTTCGGGGGTGGTTAGCTTGGGTTTTTGAGACAGGGTTTCCTTCTGTAACAGAGCCCTGGTTGTCTTGAAACTCATAATCCAGGCTGGCCTTGAACGCACAGAGAGATTCACCTGCCTCTGTCACCAGAGTGATGAAATTAAGGATGTGCACCACCACTCCGAGCTGATATTCTGTGCTCTTAATAGCTGTTTCGATTTGATCTGTCTTGAGTATAAAGTGCTCCGAAGAAGGACCAACTTTAGGACCAGGAGTTAGCATCTTGAAGGGAAATCACTGATCACTGGGTATGGCCACTATGAGGTCATATGATTTTCTGGAAAGCCAGCAGCAATTGTTGGGGAGTCAGCCCCTGAGTCATAGTCTAATCACTGAAGGTGTAATGATTTGGAAACTAAGCCCTTTCTATCACTATCTCAATAAGCTATAAAAGTTATTAGTCAAAAGATAACCTGATTTGCGTGCTCTGTTTCATCTTTACAGCAAAAGTCATTTTGAAGTTTTTGGCTGTTTATAATTTGAGATTGTTATAGAAGTGCTGACAACAATCCTTCCAGTAGTAGTACACATGGTATCAACATAGTGTATATATTAATGATAGGTTTAATTTTGGATATCTTCTTTTTAGGAAACTCAAACAATTGCAAAGTTCATTTAAAAAAAACCACCCTGAAAAGAAAATTAACAGATTATTTAGATTGAAAATGATCTGTAAAAGATTAGGGGGTTGGGAAACAACTCAATGGGTAAAGTGTTTGGTGGACACGCATGGCCACCTGACTTCAGACCTCAGCATGCACAATAACTGTGCATTATTATTCATTCTGATCCTCTAAGCTCATCTAACTATGCCCCCCCCCAACCCCACCCCCGCCATAACACTTGCATTTATGGCTTTCCCTGCTCCAGCTGTTTTCTCATTGTGCCCTTTTCTCTCCTCCTAGTGGTTGAATCCCTTTCTCTTGTTTGTCTCCTCTCCTTGCTGGAACCGGAAGTCCCACCCCATTCTCTCGATTGCTCAGTTAGTTACTGGATGGCCAGCTTCATTGACAAGACAATAAATGGTGAGCCATGTTTACACAAACTTGATACAGGAGATTCTTAGACTAAGCATTACAATCCCTTTGACTTTGGATCTGTAGGACCTGCTACTTCACACGCTGTAGCAGTTCATCAGTGAGGTAGCTGTTGTGGGTGAGCCAACATAAAGTTCTGAATCTGGGCCTGGGTGGTATCTAAGCTCCTCAGTCAGCCAGCTCTCCCACACTCACACCACCAGGGTGAGCTCTCTAGCACTGCCCCAGCTAGCTCATCCAATGCTGCAGCTGGCAAAGGGCAGAGCCAGTTCTCCTGTTCTCATGCCCTCGGGGCCAGCTCACCCATGCCCACATCAACAGGTGCACAGGCAAGGGGCAGGGTTGGCTCTCCCAACTGCTGCAGCAGGGGAGGGTCAAGGCCAGTCATCCTGTGTTCATAGATCTGGGGCCTGCTCTCCCGAGTACTGTAGCTGGTGAGGGCTTGGTCCAGCTCTCCCACAAAGCTAAGGTGAAGGATATGGCCAGTTCTACACAGCTCTCAGACACCAAAATTGCCCCAGGCAGCAGCCCAGACCAGAGATATCTGCCTGACCTTTGCTGGTTACAGACTCTCACTGCTGCAGGGCCAGGAACCCAGACATGGCCTTCGGTGGCACTACAGGCCAGGACCTCACTGCCCTTGAGTCTCCAGTTCTGCCTGTCTGTCTTCATTGTGCCCTCATCTTTCTGGTTCTCTTTCTCTAACATCTCGTCACCATTCACTTGCTCATCTTAGTGGTACCCAGGGCTCCTTGGTTGTCTGGGGTCATCTCAGGAGTGGTCTCCAGAGTGCTGTGGCACCACCGGGCAGGAGTTGTCTCAAGCTTGCTGTCTGCCAGGGCCCGGTGGCCCGAGGCTGGGAGTTGTCTCAGACACGGTCTACCCGCCAGGGTCATCTTGAGCATGGTCTCACTCTCTAAGAGTCTTCAAAAGTTCTCTCTGTTCTATGCTTCAAACATCTTGATATATACTTTCTGCCCCTCTTTGTTAAAGCAATTTTATTTTTATTGTTATTTACTTTACATACAGTGTCATTGCCTTCGCAAACTGGGTTTAGAGACGTCTTTAATTTGACTCCCTAGAAGCTCTATGAGGAAATCATTGGCATTTCAGAGTTATAATCAAGAGAGCAGAGGGTCAGGGATACTGAGCAGTGCCACTCCTGCCTCACTCCTTTAGAAGAAGCAGGGCTTGGTTCACACTTCACACTGGGGAAATAACTACTGTTTATCCTTGGGAGCAGCGCTACTGCCTGAGAGAAATAAACACACAGGAGACACTGGGAAACATCACACTATAGAATTTCTGCTTCCATGGTTTTTTTTGTTTTTGTCTGTAAGTAAGAGATGGCAAAGTAAATTAAAAGCAGGTACTGATGCTGGACGGAGGCTGCAGTTCTCATATGTGCTCTCTTGGTCCTGATGAAATCTAAATTGGGAAACAAAATTAGGACTATAAATTGATGTAAAGGTTAATGATCCTTTCTGGTGAAAGGAAATCATTCCAGTATTTCCCTTCAGCTCTGCTCTGATGACTATCCCACTCTCTCTTCTGGAAAGATGGCTGCCATTTCCTTTTCATTAGAAGTTCATTTTAAAGTA
This sequence comes from Acomys minous, assembly GCF_964271855.1. Taxonomy (NCBI): domain Eukaryota; kingdom Metazoa; phylum Chordata; class Mammalia; order Rodentia; family Muridae; genus Acomys; species Acomys minous. The sequence continues at coordinate 812,273 of NC_140489.1, read as the reverse complement.
AGAGCCCCCTTTAAGATGAAAAGTTCAGGGACTGTAAGAAGTTAATAAATCAGAGAGTATCCTTTTGCATTTCACCGAGCGTCTATATTTAAAAAGATTAACACAGAGAAGACCTGGCATATTGTTTCTTTCCCATCCTGTCCTACAGAACTGCTTTTGTACTCGGGGAGGAGAGCATGCCCTTCCAGCAGTTGCCAAGCACTTACTGTCTCCTGAAGTGAGTCCAGTAATAGCAGGCGCTTTACTTGTGTTTGGAGCCAAAGCAGAGGCTGGCGGAGCCAGCGTGGATTAAGCTTCCTGGCAACGCCATTCCAAGGAGCCAGAGAATGGATAGATGTCCACAACATAGCTCAGGTGGATTCCTACTGCCTGGAACACGGCATCTGATAAACTGGTTGGTCAAGTGTTGAATTTCCATTTTATTTTCCGAATAAATGGTAGCCACCAAAAGGAGGCTTGAACTGCCAAAATGGAAAATTCAGCTAATAATGAGTCTAAGCTTCACTGTGCAGGAAAGGAGTTACCCGGAGTGCTCATTCCTCAGCAGTAGTAAATGCTTGGGAGTTTCCTTTGACCAGACGGTATTTAGTATGCTTGCTATAGATTGGACATATTTATCAAGAAGCAGGACAGGTCCACCTTGCCTTTGAGCTCCCTTAAACCTCAAGTAAACAGATGTGGCAGGTGGATAATTTGCTTGTTGAACTTTATTAAGAATAATGAAACAACCTAATCTCTTTCATTTAGAAATTGTTAGGATTCTGCTTATTCCACAATTTTTCAGTTTTGATGATACCTTTTTTTTTTCAGATAACAATGAATAGACACTTAAAGTCGAGTTCTTTAAAAATTAAAATTGTATATCTCAAACATATCTGCATTGCTGTGTGTTTATTATTGGTAGAGAATTTTTTAAAATGAAATTATAAAACAAATGAACTAACACTTTAATTGAAAATGCTAACTTTCCACCTGCCTTCACACTAGCTTGGATCAGGCCCTTGCTTTTTGAAGTGCACATGGTCTGGCTGATTGTTTCTGGCATAAACAATTACAAAACAAAATGGTTGCCAATGAGTATAGCCAGCATTTTGCTCTCCTAGCCTGTCATCCTTTTCACAAAATTGTACTGACCTTCTTGGCTTTCTTAGGAATAAGGAGTTAAATCACGCTTCCTGAAGGTTCCCTGTTTGATCTTCATGCCTCTTAACTCAATTTTGAACAGCTGGAATTGCAAATTCTAAAAAAGTCTTTGGAAATAAACAATGTGGCTGGCTTACGAGTTCATGCTTTAGTCTTTAGTGTGATATGTTTAGTCGAGAAAAACTTGATCAGTTATGCTTTTTGAGAAAGGAGATATAATATAATTGGCTATGAAAAGTACACAAAGCTTTGCTCAAACCATCTAAATGTTATTTAGGGCAGAGAACATCAGTTCCCTTAGGCTCTAACTCGACTATGCCTACCTGTATGTGTCATCTTTGTCTAGTGAGAGCTTTTCATGACTTTTCTCCAAACTATTGTCCTCAGATGTGTGTCTTGGAATGCTTATGAGTAATTCTAATAAGGCTTTCATGGTTAGGGAGCTTTGGAATTTGTGAGTCCTGAGGCCTATGATAGAGTGCAGTAGTTCACACATCTGTTTGAACAAGGAATCCTGATGAGGAGGCTCTACTGAAGCCAGTGTTGTATGGGCCACATCGGCAAGCTCCGCAGTGTTAGCAAAATGTTTGAACTTACTGTCTTACTTAAGGAAAGTCTTCCTGTGTTTTCTTATGTTCACTTCCTGTTAACTGGTTGCTTGTTTCACCTCTTGACCTATGGTTTACTTTATTTAACTATTGTTTACAGAAAGCTTTTGGGTTAAAGGTGTGTGCTAGGGATGAGCCACACCACAAGGAAACAGATATTTCAAGTTCACAAGCTCGGAGTTCACAATGTGGTCATATATCATGCAACACGACTTATTCTTTTTGTGTATCTGTATCCTTATTGTCATGACAGAATGATAGGACTCATCCCAATGACCTCACTTAATTTTAACCACCTCTGTAATCCCTGTTTCCAACTGCATTCATATCTGAGGTGCTCAAGGTCAGGGCATATCACCCAAATTTGAAGTAACTGGTATTCAGGTTCTATATTTCTTGAGTCAAAATGCACCAGAGACATGATGCTACCATGATTTGAAGCTACCATGTATTCAAATGTTAATTGCTTGCCACCAAAGATCCTTAACTGCTCTACAAGCAAATTCTCATGTATCCAAAATGGCATTGTATAATCTTTGCCTACCAAATTATCCCTGATTGGCTAAATAAAGTTACCTACAGCCTGGACTGGGCAGGAGAGAGGTAGGTGGAGCCAAGGTTTTTGGGCGTGGTAGGTGACAGAGAAGGACCACAAGGAGAAGAGGAGGAGGAGAAAGAAAGGAGCAAATTGCCATAGGTTATTGTGAACTAGAAGCACATGGTTGGGAGGAACTTGCTCTGAGGCTTGGCATGATGGAGAGAGGCAGCCCAAATGGAAAACGTGTACAAGCTGTTGTGGGGGTTTTATCTGGGAAGTAGACAAGATAGCTTAGAAGGTTAATATCTGTCCTACCCTAGTGCATTAAGGCTTATAATAAATCTAACAGGCTTCTGTATCTTTAATTTATATAATATCAGATTAAGGAATAACTGTCGTGGAATTAATAATAACCAACAACAAATATTAATAGAATAATTATTCTATTTACACATATATTAATCATATGAATCAATATTAAATATTAATAATAAGTAGGAAAATTTAAAAAACAAGAGGATGTTCTAAAATTTCACACCCCAAGAGTATGTGCAATGGTATTTAACCCTCGCTTTACTTTTCTATGAATTTCCCTAGATTTTAACAAACTTGATGATCTGTACAAAGGTGAACATTTGGTTGTGCTAATTTAATACATGGTCAAGGAAAGAGATTGCTTATATCCGTGACTTAGAGGTTTTTAACTGTTTTCAAACCAGAACATGTACAGGAGTTGATAATCTGTCTCTTCTCACCAAGACCAGCGCTAATGGCTGCATGTCTGCCCTTGGCTGTGCTGATGTATGAGGAGATCACTGTCTCAACACTCCACAACTTTTTCTTTACGGATGCTGACACTGTTGGTCACGGAATATGGATATAACTACTAAAGATTTACTTGTCACTGAAGAACTTGAGAAAATCAGACCTAGGCCACAGAGTCTTTACTTGAAAAGGACCTTTAGTATAACATTTCAGTCACTTACTAACTTTGTCATTATTGTTGTTGTTGTTGTTGTTGTTGTTATTATTATTATTATTATTATTTTGCCTGAACAGTGAAATTTGTTCTTGGTATTGTCAATTATCTAGTGTCTCACCTTATGCTGACCTACTTTTAAAAGCCTAGGTGTAAGCATGTATCCATACATAATTATTCAGAATTAGAATATGTTAGAAGTACCTTTTGACTTCTAAGATAATTTATATTATTTCACACCTGTTCTCTCCCATCACTCATCAGTGTGGTATAGAGAACTTGGAGGCCTCAGGGATGATGGGACCAGTAGAAAAAAAATTTAGGTCTCTGAGTGACTCAAAGGAACATGACACATACTTGAAATAAACCTTGTGGTAAGTCACTGAGGCATTTATATTGTACAAACTCATTTTCTTTATTTAGCTTCTAATAGTCTTTTTATGTTAGTGTTTTCTATAAAGCTAGAATTGTGTTTTCATCAGTCTACTCTATAAGCACTCCGTCTCTGAATTCTTTTGCATTCATAATAAATGTCTTATATAAACATTTACATTTACTGCTGTTTCTTAGTTGGAGCAAAGGCAAGAGTCGTCACATGGGGTCAGGAGTTACAAATTGCAATTACCCTTGTCTACCCTGTGCTAAAAAACCCAGGTTCCTAATTTTGGCAAATTTTCATCCCTGGTAACTCAGAGTTAATTATTTGTGTATGGTACTTTGGGATAGATAAGACTTGCCTTTGAATAAGTTTGTTTCAAAAGTCACTGTCAGAAAGAAAAAGTAAGAATCAAGCGTATAACACACATCTGTTTAATGCAGAGGATTGATTACCCTGAAAAAACAAAGTTCTTTCTCTTTTCCATAACCAGGATTTAAAAATGGCTTTGAAATCTTGTATTTTCTGGTTTGTTGTTGGAGAGGGCTATTTTGAGAGGGAAAGGGATGTAGTGAGGTGGGCATTTTTGTTTCCAGCACCATTTGCAGGTGACTGTTAGATATAGACACCCTGGGCGTGGGGGAAGCAATAATAAGCATGAACCAATGTAAACAATTTGTGTTAAAGCAAGTATGGTAATGGAATATTCAGACTGGGATGGAATCAGGTTCATTCAGTGATATTTTCAAAGGGCAGTAGAGTAACAGCCACCTCACTAGGTTAGTGTGAATCAAAGGTGTGGACATGTAGTGTTCCCTCATGCGACTCACAGACTGTGCAGAAATACAAACTGTGTCTTCCGGACCATAGCAGAACGCCTCATGACTGTATTAACACATCCCTTACCACTCACACTGGCTTTTCTACTGCTGCTATCCCCACCTTTCCACACCCATAATTACTTCAAGATGTTTTCCTTGGGAATTCCTCTCTGTTCCTGAGCTCTGTGTTCCCCATCACTTTGGGGTTCAGTGCCCAATGACTTGTTAAGAGACAAAACCATTTTATCACCCTGATTGCCACAACTGACTAATCCCCGAAAACCGAGGAGCTCGCCCTGGTAGTGTGTGTGCGTGTGACTTTGCTGGAAAGGTTGAAGTCTGGTGCATCCAGATAACCTACCGCTAGCAGCTCGGGCTGGTTTGATCTGACAGACTCCCTTTCTCAGCATGGTTCTCTCTTCACCTGATCTGGGGAATCCCAGATCCTGCAAGGAGCATCACAAAGCCCCCTGGGAAGATTACAGGCCCAACTCTTTCCTGATAGAACATGTTCAGCAAGTACCTGGGGATTCCCAAATGTACCCCACCCTATGCTAAGGTGATCCTAGCCTTCAGCAAATGATCTTTAGTGGTACCTAGAAGTTCTTCTTGTGATAGGACCCTGTGTTACTGTGTGAAATGAGGTAATGAACCTTTGAATGTAGATTAAGTGTCCTGACACCTCTAACCCCAGTGAATCAGACACATTCTCCCACAATCCCCTCCCCACTGCCAAGGTTGATAAGTAAAGGTTGGGCGGCTTGCTTTCCCGTGCTTGCACCATTCTTCCACCACGACAGTCTGAGTCTCCATTTATTCTGGGGGAAGAGCTGCTGCTAAGTGCCCAGGGCTTGGCAGCCTCTGAAACCTGATCCATCGCCAGCAGCTCTGTGCTGGCTGCCAGTGAAGCACTGCTGGGCCTGCATCTCACAGGAGCTGCCTGCTGGCCAGGTTCAGACATCTGCCTGCTCCACAACGGGCTGTGATACTTTTGGCATCATCATGGGTTTGTGGAGCTCCCAAGTCTCCACAGCTTTCTGATAGAAGCAATTTTATTCCAAAAGAGCTAAACTGTAACACCCAGTGGAAAATCATTTCCACTTCATCAGGTAAGATAAGATCAGGAGCCTCACCTAGTGCATTGTCCTTGCCATAAAGCACTCTAGCAGTTTCTGAGAGAAACAGGACCTTTGATCTTGAGGTCTGTCTGTTCTCCACTGTAAACAAGCAGTGCCTGGACTGCTCTAGGTCACCACTGACCTGCTGGATGCTGAATGGCACTGGAGATTTTCTTTTAAATCTTATTCACAATGGATGTCCTTTTCTGTGCATATATACATCAAAATCCAATAGATATTGATGGAGCAAAGAATGACAAATGAATGATTAAGTATTTTTGTATGTGTGTGCTTTATCCAAACATGCAAAACTATTATATATAGTCACTTAACTACTACACAGATAACAATATGGGAAAGAGTGATTTTTAATTGTGTGTGTATGTATATATCTATACATTTACAGAAATAACTACCTCACTTATGTTGTTTAAGAACTTAATTATCTAAGTTGCAAACTATGCCTAAAAAATACTACAGTTTTCTTTCTATACTCATTTGTCTTTCATACCACTGACTAAACCCTATAGCATACAAACTTGGATCCGCCACATTGGGCTGAGTGTGTCCCTTATACGTTTTCCTTAGAGGTTCTTGTTTTCCTAAATAAATGTTTCAAGATTCTTCTGTTGGACAGAACCATGATTTCAGTAAAGTACAATGAAAATCTAATTATCCTTTTTAGTTAGGTTCAAATGTTCTTATAATTTCTCAGTGTTTAGTTTGTAGTCTCAAATTTATACACTAAGGGTAAAATCACAAACCAAGGATCCGGGAGAGACCTTGTAGGGGCGTTTGGCCAGCCCACTGCCCTAGGCATGCATAACCCTGACTTATTAAACTGACCCCCAGGTTTGGCTCTCCCAGAGTCAGAAGGGCCACAGACTTGCTCAGCAGATCTTAATTATCCTCAAAGTGGAGATGTTCTTTCTTGGGAGTTTAACCCACTTTGCATCTCTTTTTCTTCTTTTTTTTTCTTTTTTCTTTCTCCTTTATTAATTTATTCTTGTTACATCTCAATGGTTATCCCATCCCTTGTATCCTCCCATTCTTCCCTCCCTCCCATTTTCCCCTTATTCCCCTCCCCTATGACTGTTCCTGAGGGGGATTACCTCCCCCTGTATATTCTCATAGGGTATCAAGTCTCTTCTTCATAACCTGCTGTCCTTCCTCTGAGTGCCACCAGGTCTCCCCCTCCAGGGGACATGGCCAAATATGAGGCACCAGAGTACGTGTGAAAGTCATACCCCACTCTCCACTCTACTGGTGGAGAACGTTCTGTCCATTGGCTAGATCTGGGTAAGGGTTTAAGGTTTACCGCCTGTATTGTCCTTGGCTGGTGCCTCAGTTTGAGTGGGACCCCTGGGCCCAAATCTGCCTTTGCATCTCTTCTTGCCCCCCTAAGCACAGGAACTCCTTTTCAGCTGTTGACTTGCATTCCCTTCATTTGTTACTATTCCTTTATATTGATCTGAAGAACATCTTGGTTGAGCGTGCACTCCATTCTCAGTTTGCAATAAAGAGGCAACACTGAGTGAGTGGAAGTCTTTGCCCTAAAGGAGCTGATTGATACAGCTGGGAGACAGAAATGGGAGCAAGTCTGATATTACAGAGATAGGAAGCGTGTCTACCCACCCTGGGAACGAGCCTGCCCTTGTTTACTTTCTATTACTGTGATGAAATATCCTAACCAAAGCCACTCAGGGAGGAGTTGGTTAATGTTGGCTTACAGCTCCAGGTGATAGCCTGTCATTGAAGGGAAGTCGTAGGAGCAGTAGATTGAAATTGCTGGTTACACTGCATCTATAATTAAGAAACAGAGAGGAACAAATTAATGTATATGTGCCTGTACTCAGTCACTTTCTCCTTGGTTACACAGTTCAGGACCCTAAGGAATGGTGGCACCCACAGTGAGATGAGACTCTGTAGCTCCCTTAACCTAGCCAGGACAGTCCTCCACAGACCTGCCAGGCCAACCAGATCTCTATGGTCCCTCTAACCACACTCTTCAAGCTGACAACTAAAATTCCTGGGACCTTCCCCAGCCAAGTCCCACTGGAGAAGAGCTACAGGCCTGCAAATGCCCACTGTCGCATCACACGCAAAGTCAGCTCCTTGTTCTCCCAGACACGCCATATCTGGAAGTGTCCTTGGGCCTTTTCAGGCATCTGCTTCAGCCGTACACACAGAAAACAGAGTCTCTTAGCTTGGCTTTGTGATGTCAGGAGTCTTTGGAAGTATTTCCTCCTGGCACAATTCCTACCCTTTCTATTGCCCCACAAGGGTCCCCGAAAGAGCAAGCTCTGCTCTCACTAGATGAATTGTAGCTTTTTTTTTCTTTTTCCTTCAGATTCTGTTGCTCTGGCCAATACATCTATTGCTTGCCCCCTCCCCCCACTTTCCCCCTCTCTCTCCTTCTCCCCTGTTCATCCATAAAATAGCAATAAGTACTGTTAGGTCCTCGGCAGGGTGTGGCTGGCCCTGCCCTCTCCCTAGGGGCATGGATCTCCTCTCCCTGAGACCCTTCACTATCTAATGCTCACATTTTGGTTCCATGCCTTCTTTTGCTCCATTTTCCATCTCCCTGATCTGTCTCCTTCCCCCCCAACTCCCTGCACAATTCTCCCTCCCCACTCCTGCACTGCGTTCACTAAACCCCATGTATATAATATAGCTTCATTGACATTAGCTCATTCCAGTATTTAATCCATCAAGTACATGTTAAAATCTCACAATACAAAAAGGTTTTCTTGTTACAAATTTTACAGTTGATTTAAGGCTCCGTTGCAATTATTAGAGACTAGGGGATAGTATCCATTTAAAAAAATTGTTAGAAGTCATATCCATATGTTTTCCTGATGCTAATGACACAACCACAAATTGGGTTGGCTGTGAAGTAACTTATCCTGGCTCACAGTTGGGGTTAAAAGGGAACAGTACATGGGAGTGTCCTTGCTGGCAGAGATGTGTATGGCATCTCATAGCAAGAACAAAGGATGTTCATGTGTGTGTGTGTCGCTGTCCTTTCTGTCCTAACAAAGCTCCCAGGGCTCAGTCACGGGGCTTTGATCTAATCACCTTTTCTAGTCTCAAAGGCCTCTCATCTAAATAGCAGGTATATTAACGATTCTGTAGTTTAGTCACTCACATGGGATTACATTTCAACATTGGAAGCTTTGGGAACACAGAAGCTATATCCAAGACATAGTAAAGGTATAGGAAGCAGTCTGTAAGTGCAACATGTGTTCGGAAAGGATATGTTTTCTTCACTTGATGAGCTTAGGAATTGATAGACCCATTGGGGTCGGTTTCTGTCATTTTGTTTCCAAGTCTCCAAGTACATTCCTACTTCTTTGTTTGCTTTTTGATTGGCAATTTACAGAAAGACTTTTTTAAAATCACATAATAATAATAATAATAATAATAATAATAATAATAATAATAATGACAATAATAATAATAGCATATTTGTCAATTATTATTGTACTTCTGCCAGTTTTACTACACACATGTGAGAACTGTTATGTTTTATTTTTCAGTTTTCAAGTTTAATTTTGTAGTGATGTTTACTTAATTTCTTTTGCCTGCATGTTTCCCTGGTGTTTTAATACAGCAACTCCACTTCCTTGCTCAGCACTTGTAAGGTGTGTTTCCCATACTTTTACTTCTAGGTCTTTCATTTTATTATGAAAATAATATTAAAATAATAATGTGGATATTTTTACAAGAAAATTTCAAGAAGACTTAAGCTAATTTAGTATGACATGATAGTGTTGCTTTTGTTGAGGTAATAATTTGTGTCCATAGTGGTCAGAAATCTCTTTTGATCTCTTCATCATTTTCAACGTGTTCTCTACTTCTTCCCTTTATGTTTCTCTTTAACTTTTTCCTCCTATTATTGTTTTTTAAAGATTCTTTGTGAATGTCACATGATCCACCCCAACCCCACTTATCTCTCCAGCCCTTCTTATTTTCCTTCTACTTGTGCAACCATTCCCCCAAAAGAAAATAAAACAAGATAGAATTTAAAAAAATTTTTATTTTGGAAGCTATAGTGTGCCACAGTGGGTCACACAGTATACCCTTCTGTCCACACATCTTTACTTGCAAATGTCTATTGCAATGTTTCAAGGTCTGTTTCAAGGCCCCTAGATCCTTCTATATTATCACTACTGGACCCTCACTGGGAC
>NC_140489.1:7500-135000 GCF_964271855.1 Acomys minous | reverse complement strand
GTTTTCTTTCCTATCAAATTTAGTCAGTAATTATAATGTCCAGAGCCAACACATCCTATGTTCTGCATTAGATCTGGAGTGAATATGACAAGCATAGTAGTGCCTGGTAGTCTAAGCTTAATTTAAAACCAATGTAGATAATAAATGCATAATGCATAAATTCAAGTGACATTTTGTGCCATATGGAACAGAAAAAAATAGATTTATTAACAGTAAGAAAAAGAGTGAATACATCTGTAAAGAAACAATATTTTTGAAGAATTATGCAAAAGGGTTCCTATCACAAGGAGGGATATAATACAACTCCAAGCTGGAAATAAATATCTTGAGGTGAACTACATTTGCTGTATTTCAGAAGCAATAGGTTAAGGTTACTGGGGCATGGTCAGTGAGGAGAAATAAGAGACAGAGAGCAAGAAGTGAATCAGAGAGGCAGAAAGAACTAAAACTGACTTATAATGCTAATTGACTTACAATGCTAATTGGATTTCAATATGATTTTTGGTCCATTTTGTTGTTGTCATTTTTTGTTTTATTTTGTTTTTAAATAGGGTCTGACTATATAACCCAGGCCAGACTCAAACTCATAATCCTCCTGCCTCAGCCCTCCTAGTTCAGAGATTATGAGGATAATCTAAGTTAAGGTTACTATTGCTGTGATGAAACACCATAATAAAAAGCTACTTGGGGAAGGAAAAGTCTAGTTTTCTTACATATCCCAAGCCACAGTTCACTGAGAGCAATCAAGACAGAAACTCATACTGAGCAGAAACCTGGAGTTGGAGCTGATGCAGAGGCGGTGAAAAGTTGACACTTACTGGCTTGTTCCTTGTCACTGTAGATCTGCATGAGACTGATCGCTAATAACCACTGGACACAGTCACTACTAGACGACACTGAGAGCTTTACAACATGATTGGCAGGTAGAAAGCAGAAAGAAAGAGATGGGGAGGTCAGAGAATGATCATAGTGTGGGTTTTTAAAACATCGAGTTTCATGCCAATAAGGCCACACTACTCCAGTAAGACCACACTTCCTAACCCAGAACCACTCTAACACATGAGCCAATGGGAACCATTCTCAAACTTCCAGAGCCATAACTCCAAACCTAACCTTAATTTACTTTAATTTTTAAAAGAAGTCAGCAGAAACTTTAAAGAAAAAAGTGAACAAAATTATAGTTGCACTGCAGTTAAGGAAACACTAGAATCAAACAAGTTAAGCACAATTCTGTATAAAATCTCCCCCAATATAGATCCCATAATGGATACGGGGATGATCCTGGAAATAAGAAAAATATATATTTCTCTCAGATATCTAAGGATCACAGATATCTAAGATATAAAGTGGCCATATTTTGTACTTCACCATAAGCTTTCATAAATGCTGTCATAAAGCATGAATCCTAGACTGTGAGATGAAAATTTCGTAGCATTTGGTTGAATAGATTTTCCATATTGCCTTTGAAATGTTCACTGTTAGAATAGAAAAATTCCCCCCCCCCCTCTGTTTCTCTCTCTCTCATACAGGTGTGTGTGTGTGTGTGTGTGTGTGTGTGTGTGTGTGTGTGTGTAAGAGAGAGAAAGAGAGAGAGAGATGAAAAGTCTAATTGTTAAGGTAGAGTTCCTTGTGAGATTTCAATATGGGGAGATCATAAAGTCATGAAGACTGTTATTAGTTGTAAAGCTCAGAAGAGACAGCTGAGTTAATAAGAAACTCTGTAAATTTGAAGCATCAAAGCTGAAAGATTAGTTGAGCCACCAAAACAAAGCCCTTCATTGTTTGGACAGTCACAGGCTTAAATATAATGATGAGTAAGAACAGAAAGACTGAGAAGTTGTGGTCAGGAAAGCATGATGAGGACCACAAACGTATGGTGAGACAGCCCCAGAGGAGACACGTTCTTTCTAAGAGAAGGATCAGGATGCTGTGATCAATGTTGGCTTATCAAAAGTATATGAGGGAAAGCAAAGTGAACTGAAGGAATAAGAGGAAGTAGGGGTAGAAAAATAGTAAGTATCCACTCCTAGGAAAAGAGCTTGGTCAATGGAGAAAGAGCAATTGACATAAATATATTTGGATTTTGTTTTGTTTTGCTTTGCTTTTTCTTTTCTTTTCTTTTCTTTTTATTAATTTATTCTGGTTACATCTCAATGGTTATCCCATCCCTTGTATCCTCCCATTCTTCCCTCCCTCCCATTTTCCCCTTACTCCCCTCCCCTATGACTGTTCCTGAGGGGGATTACCTCCCCCTGTATATGCTAATAGGGTATCAAGTCTCTTCTTGGTAACCTGCTGTCCTTCCTCTGAGTACCACCAGTTACTCTTAAGAAATATTTGGAAACACTCACATGCCAGCATGAAAGCAGTTGCTTTGAATTCTGCCAGAGATAGCAGTTACTATCCAAGGATAAAATGATATGATTCTGATATGAGCTACACAGAAAATGTCATTCATTGCTTTATTTTCCTAATAGAATAATAACCTGAATAGAGACTTAAAAATAATTTGTTCTAAATCAATCATAAAATAGTTTTTCTAAGTCCAGCATTTTATACATAAATAAACCGAAGCTCAGAAAATTAGCTGAACCAACTATCTATTGACCTAAGGAAATAAGTCCAAATCATGCATCTCTTAGTCTAACACTATTTTCACAGTTGTCTCAGTATAGAGCATAGCCTTAAATGGTCTCTCAATTATAAGGGAGATGCTGGCTCCTGCCCCAAAACAAACGGGAATAGTCCCAAATTGTTGGCACAGCTAAACTGTGATGTAATGTAGTATATGTATTTCAAATAGTTTCATGAGTTTCCAGCTCTCTGGAAGTCCCATAGAAACAACTTTCTACAGAAATTTTGGCATGCCCTCAAGGGTGTCATTCTAAACCAAGTAGAGAACAGAAGCTAATTTTTAGTTGTTAGCTACTGTATTGAAATCCACTAGAACTATTGATCAATTTAGCTAGAAAGTGATCTTTTCCCTCCATTTCTTTACTTATTTAATCATTTTACATCTGATCCCAGCCCCTCCCTCCTCTCTTCCCAGTCCCACCTCCTCACTTCCCTCCTTCCATTCCCCCTCCCCTTCCTCCCAGAGAAGGAGCGGCCCCCAATTGGTACCAGTCGTCCTGGTATCTCAGGTCACTGCAGGTATAAGCACATCCTTTCCCACAAGGGAGTGACAAGGCAGCCCAGCTAGAGGAAAGTGCCCAGCAGTAGGCAAGCTGAGAACATTCAAAGACACTGGACTGGGAATGTCAAAGTTCTACTGAGATTAATAGTTACTGTCTTTTAAAATCAAATATGAAGTTTACTACATTATTTGCATTAGGTCCTTAGAAAAAATATGCTATGCCTTCACTCATACAGTCTTAAAATTAAAAATATATTCTAGAATGTAAATGTTTTTAGTAGTGCCACATTAAAATATAGATACTTTTCCATGCATTTATTTTTTATCATGACAGGGTTGGCTGTGTTTTCTACTGTGGAGGTAAAACAAAATATTATTAGAGAAAAGCAGCATTCATCATCTTTTTATACAGATTATAATAGTTTTTCTCAAAGGAACAGTTATTTTAGAGAGATATAAAAATAATAGTATTGATTTTGCTACTGTGTACAGCTGTCTTAGGCTGATAGATTTCTACAGTAGTCTTTGAAGCTTCAAGAAAGACATGTAAGGTTGAGAAAAAGAAAGATGAGCTAGGGAGATGGCTCAGTGGGTAAAGTGCATTCTGAGGGGACTGCATTTCAGACCCCTCAACACCTGTATGAAAGAGGAACCTGTGTGTCTGTAACTCTAGTGCTGCAAAGGAAGAAATAGATAGAGTCTTGGATCTGGCTGATGTCAGCCAAGTGTAATTGACAAACTGGGTTCAGGAGGAGATCCTGTCTCAAAACAATAAAATAAATTGACAATAACCAACACCAACCTCTAACTTCCATGTGCACAGATATGCATACACAAACACAAGAGAGATGGGGGTGGGAGAGGGAAGGAGGGACAGACGGAGGGAGGGAAGGGGGGAGGGGGGAGGGAGGGGGGGGGAGGGAGAGGATATTTCCTGTGTTTCATGGCAGGAATTTAGAAGATATTATACAGTTGGACATTAGAAAATTTGGCAGATGGAGAGGAAATTGCATCTACATCTTTCTCTCAAACATCAAAAACTAGTTAGAAATATACTGCTGGTCTGAGAAGACATTTGGAGGGAAACTCACTAATCTTCTCCTGAATTTTGACCATTACAAGTGGACAAAGTATAAATGTGTACAGTCGAATATAGTAGCCACTACTTGCCCCATGTGACCATTGAGCTATTTAAATGTGAATAAGCTGAATTGAAATGTGCTGAAAAGGAGTGTAAAATGACCCTTTATAATTTATTATAAGAAAAAAATGCATTATGTCAAAGAAAATCTACTATTAAAACTATTTCACCTTTCTCTTAAGCTGAGAGAAGGTTTTTGTTACTCTTTACATTAAATTTCTGTTACACAAAGCTTTTATAAATGCTGTTCTTATCAAAATGAGTATGTAGCTTGCCAATATTCTCTATGTGTTCTGTTTTGCTAAGAGATAAACAATAAATGATAAAAGACAATTTCAGTTAAAAAATGGCTTTAAGACAGTTTGAATTTTAGCAAAGGAGAAAATAGACTTCGCAGAAGAGATCAGAGACAGCTGGATGTCACAGCACCCTCTGCCAAATGGACACCTAAGTGTCCTGCTCTCCTGACTCAGTCCTTTCTACATTGAGGAGATGGTGGTAAAATCAAAGTATTTGTGTGACTTTTTTATTAGAGTAATTTCAAGTGGCAACTGGGAAGTACCAAAGTGATGAGAGAAGGCTTCTTCCTACTTCTACAAACCAGAAATATATTCATGTCCCCACCTTTCAAGAAATAGTCACTGAAATTGTGTGTGTGTGTGTGTGTGTGTGTGTGTGTGTGTGTGTGTGTGTGTGTGTGCATGCCACATCTTACATTAGTGCTCAAAATGATATCTGGTTAAACTGAGTTCCAAATACCAGTTGTATATTTAAGGAATTTTCCAAAAAGAGGAAGAGAATAAATATGTATAGACCTCTCACACGAACTCATCCATGAACCCATAATCATGTGATATTAACACTAGTCTCCTTGTTTTTATAAAGATAATAGAAAATGTAATTTAATTATACATTACATGTTTGGTGTCAGAAAGCTGTGGCTTATGTCAAGTTATATAGTGGAGAAATAGCTACTAAAATGAATGAGGAAAAAACCATGCAAATCAGTGATAAGAAGACTGTCAAGACTGGATGAAACTCACATTTCCATTTAATCCACATTATTTTTTCCAAAGATAAGAGTCAGAAAACCCATTGACTTGCTAATATGAATATATACATAATGAAGACTACACAAGCGCAGGGGGTTTTGTCTTCCTTGTAGAATTGTTTGACCATACTTCATCTCCACAGGAGGCTACTGGCAAGCCTGTGACTTCTGAAAACTATTCCATCAGAAACTGTGTTTTGATAACAAAGCCCTTCAATACCTGTTCTTGTTTTGTGGTAAATTTTCACCTTGCTTGTACAAAATTCCTATCTGTGCTCACCTTGAGTTGGAAAGTACAATTGGTCATTTTTATCACATCATTTCTCCCATTTTGAAATTCAGATCATTTATCACCACCTTTCTTTTCTTTTGTTCTTTTAACAGGACTGATATTATAAAAAGTGTTTCATAAAACAAAGCTTTAATATATGAAGGGAACTTTAAATTCCCAGAAAATCAATTTGACAACTGCAAAAGTACTTTACTGAAACTTAGAGATAGGCAGCACACTTGGTTCTACTTCTAGAGTGGTAGTGCAGAAATACATGCAGGAAACTATACATATTCAGCACTAGGGCTCATCTAAGTGGCTTATGCCTATTATTTTATTTAACATTTTAAATAATTATATGAGTTACACACTCATGAATCTAGCTAATGAGGAAAATGTGAAAAAACAATTTAAGTAACTTTCTAAAAATTGTATGCCCATGAATCAGGCCTCCTAATCCACCCCAGAGAAGTCACTTTCAACCATTAAATTATGCTACCTTCTACTAAACAAAATAAGTAAAGTTTAGTGCTGAATGAAGAGCATGCAAATCTGAGGATACGTGAAAGAGCACAAAAAGGGAAGGAAGCAGGAATGAGAAGGAAATTGTGTCATTATTTTGGAATAGCAAAGAGAATGTTTGTGCCAGAGCACAAAATTCACAGCAAATTAAGTCTTAGTCTAACAATGATAACCATAGCCCTATATGATGGTATTTGAACTATATATGTTTAAGTAAGGAATGGGCACCAAAATATTTTCAAGTTTTTGAGAATAAAATCACATGGTTAATCTAGTCTATGAATAACCACCCAAGTAAGTGTAAAGAATTAGAACCAAAGAGGTTATTCACACCTATAATACTAAAATTAATTATAGAATGGAGGGAAACACCAGTGAAAGTGGTGAGAGTGGCAGTTAAAATGATTCCTGTAAGAAATGTCATAGAGGCACTTAAAAATGTAGTGGGCATCAGGCTGTGGGAAATGATGGAAGAGTGAGGAGCTTGAGACTCACATTATGCCTGGATTATAGAGATCAGTGAATGTTCTGAATCAGGAAAACAAAACTGAAGACATTTGAGAGAGGCCAGATAACTACTTCATTCTCTCTGGTACACTTTACATGAACTATCCACACTTGAATTATGCACCAAATGTTATGCTATGGAGAATCAGAAAAAAACATCCCATAATAATGCAAAGGTTTTGCCTTTTCCAGTGTCTATATTATGGAATCAGATTGATATTATCTATTTAGTTACAATACAGTAAGAAAAAAGTAAGGACAGCATGATTCACTTCAAAAAGTTGATGAGGACTTCCATGAAGTCTCAACCAGTACTGAAGCAGGAAGCTGAGTCATGACTGGGCATCATCCAAATAGAGAAGAATAGGAGATTTCAAGAAAATGAAGCATCATATGTCAGGTCCTTATAGGAGAAAGAATTTTGTGAGTTTGAAAAAGCTACAGGAAAAGACAGTAAAGGTTAAGGCTAAAGAAAATGGTAGTTCATCATGTAGATTATGGACCATATAAAGGTTTGGGATTTTTTTTAATACTTTAAAGGACAGAAGCAAATTTTTCAAACAAAAATTGATTTGATGAAGTCAAGGAAAATTTGAACCCTTTGTTGTAGCACTGATGAGAGCTGCTGGTGCCCAGGAATCCCTGGAGCACTAGGGTGGAGATGTACACAAAGGTTTTGGAAATTTTCTGGAGATCCTAGGAACTAGGCCACGTGCTTCACTAAGTGTGGCATCTGGGAGTATGAAGGAGACATCAATAAGGACTTGTAGGCATTTGGGATGAAAACAATAGATCATTGTGCCATTTGTGGATGCAAGAAACACTAGGGGTGAAAGGTTTCCAGTAGGAACATAATAGCATCAGGGACCCCAGAGAATGAAGGAGATTTGTGAGGCAGGTTTGTGAGGTGGCTCAGGGCCTTGGTCTTATTCTTACTTTCCACACAATGTCCACGAGTAGGGAAACTTACTAAGGAAACTAAAGAGTCTCTCAGAGGAGATGTATGTTGGGCTAATATCCACTTGTAAATGAGTATATACCATGCTGTCTTTCTTGGTCTGGGCTATCTCACTCAGGATGATTGTTCCTAGTTCCATTTCATTTGCCTGCAAATTTCAAGATTTCCTTGTTTTTAATAGCTGAATAGTATTCCACTGTGTACGTGTACCATAATTTCTTTATCCATTCTTCAGTTGAAGGATATCTAGGTTGTTCCCAGATTCTGGCTATTACAAATTACGCTGCTATGAGCATAGTTGAGCAACTGTCCAAAGATTTTAAAGTGTACAATTAAATCATAAGCCTGTGTTGGAAAGCACAGTTGGAACTTTGGGTTCAAAGGAATACAGTGCTTGATGCATAGATGTGAAAAGTTGTTGGGAGAGAAATAATAGCAAAATATGCAATTATATGTAGTGAGAAAAGTTCTCAGACATTATAAAACACAAAAGGATGAACAGAAGAAAGAGTCTAGTAATGAAGACAAAGGAAGAGTAAGGATAAAAAGTAGGAGGTAATCGATCATCTTTAGAAGTGCAACTTTAGTGAAATATGGTAATTAAAACTATCGCTTTATTTTTTAAAATAAGCATTAAGGAGCAAAGAATAGCTTAGAAATATAACCAGGACTTACCTTTCCTTTCTGGCATTTTAGCAAGTGCCTGCTCTAATCCAGTGAACACACAGAATATTCCAAATAGGAGAACGGGGATGATAGTAGCTGTGGCAATAAATAAAACATGCTTCCTTTCTTAAAGAGTTTCAGGGCTATTAATATGAATACTAAACAAATAAGCAAATGTAATACTACCTTCAAAGAGTTACTGTGAGAATTTAAAAAAAAGATGCTATCAAATCTTTTGAAAGAATTTCAAGTAGATCTTGAAGAATAGGTATATCTCATAATTTCTATTGATGTAGTAAAACTTATGAGCAAAAGCAACTTAGGGGGAAAGGTTTATCTCATCTGAATACCCCCAGGTTACACTCCATTAATGAGAGAAGTCTTAGCAGGACCTCAGTGTAAGGATCTGGAGGCAGTAACTAGTGTAGAAACTGAAGAAATACTGCTTTACCTGCTGGCTTCTTAGACTTGCTCACCCTGCTTTCTTTATAGCGCAGGATCACTCATTCAAGAATAGCAATGAGTATAATGAGCTGGGCCCTCCAAAATCAATCATTAATCAAGAAAATATTCCAAAGGCTATTACAAATAGAGGAATGTTCTCAATTCAGATTTCCTCTTCAGGATGTAGGTAGTCCAGATAATAGGGGAGGAGGGCTCTCCTTTCTGAGGAATAGGGGAGGGCCATGATGGAGGAAGCGTGGGACTGGGAGCAGATGAGGGAGGAGACTCCAATTGGCATGTAAAATGAATAAATTAAAAGAAAAAATGTTGTCTTGTAAGATATGTCTATGTGTATGTAAAGCTGACAAAAATCAATCATAACAGGGTAAGAATGTGATAAAGTTTCCAAGTGCAGAGGAAAAATGAGCAAAGATGGTATATCCAAGATGCATGGATTTAAATTTAGTCTGACAATAGAAAGTAACCTTAAGGGGATCTGTTGGCAAAGTGAAATGGAATACAACTTAAGTCCTGCTGGCAGTCCAAGATGTCAAAAATGCCATTGAAAAAATGGACAGAGTGAATGGGCCAAATGTTGAAACTCACACTATCTAGAATTAGAATTCTATTTGAACAACACAAGAAACTCTTTTGTGGGTTCTTAGATAATCTAGTGCTATCAATGCCCTGGGTAAAATGAGGTGCACACGTGGAATGAATGGCACACGGGACCTAATTCAATAGGAATGATGTGAGAAGAAGAGAAAAAGTCAATAGCATCTCTGAATTTTGAGAAAGGACATTAGAGTAATGAGCATTGGAAAGGATTTAGCAGATACTAAATTGAGACTTATTTTGAGAGATTTTAAAGCTGAAAATATCCATGTGGGATTTCTGTCATTGACTGCTTTACTTTTGGCTGTGCACACAATGAACTGCAAAATGATTGTTGGCTGAACTAAAAATAGATGATGCTGTCACAGTGACCAGCATGCTGTGTTATTCCCTTGTCTCTTGAGGCATAAACATATTTTAGATGTGATATTTGCTTTGAAAAAATTAATTCAGATGTAAGAATTATTGACAACATTCAGATAATTTTAATGCACCATGGACAAATTTATAGAATGTGCTACTTTCTTTTTAGTTTAATTATTTTCTTTTTTATTAATTTATTTAATCAATTTATAGCCTGATGAAAGCCCCAGCCCTGCTCCCCTCCCAGTCCTACCCTTATATCCTCTTCTCTCTTTTCCCCTCTCTTCAGAGAAGGCGAGGCCCCCATATGTGTAGCAACCCACCCTGGTGCATCGAGTATCAGCAGGACTAAGAGCATCCTTTCCCTCTGAGCCCAAATGCAGGCAACAGAGTCAGAGACAATTCCCTGCTCCAATTGTTAGGGGACTTACATGAAGAACAAGCTACACATCTGTTAAATATGTGTAGGGTGCCTACGTCCAGACTATGCATGCTCTTTGGTTGGTGGTTCAATCTCTGTGAGCCCCAATGGGTCCATGTTAGCTTACTTTGTAGGTCTACTTTTTGTGTCCTTAACCCCTCTGGCTCCATCAATTCTTCTTCCCACTCTTCAGGGAGACACCCTGGACTTTGACTTTTGTTTGGCATGGGTTTCTGCATCTGTTTCCATCAGCTGCTGGATGAAGCCTCTCAGAAGACGGTTATTCTAGGCTTCTGTATGCAAGCATAGCAAAGTATCATTGACAATGCCTATGGGGTGAGTCTCGAGTTGAGACAGTGATGGATTTGCTGTTCCCTCAATCGCTGCTCCATCTTTATCTCTACACTTCTTGTAGGCAGGACAAAATTCTGAATAGAAGGTTTTATGGGTGGGTGGCTGCTCCCTCCCTCCACTGAAAGTCCCTCTTGGCTATAGGAGGTGGTGACTTCAGGCTACACACCCCTGTACCCCACTGCCAACCCCATAGGCTCCCAGGAGTATACCCTGTCCCAAAGATGCCCCCCACTGATTTCTCTCTCCCAATAACATTTTCCTTCCAACTCTCCCACCTCTGTCCCCATTCTCACCCCCTCTCCCAGGCAGTTCCCTCTCTCTATCTCTTCAGATGTATATTTTATTCCCCCTTCTGAGTGAATTTCAAGCATCTTCCCTTGGGCCCTCCTTGTTATTTAGCTTCTGTAGGTCTGTGGATCACAGCATGGTTATCCTATACTTTATGGCTAATATCCACTTATAAATGAGTACACACCATGTGTGCCTTTCTGGGTCTGTGTTATCTGACTCACAATGATCTTTTCTAATTCCATCCATTTGCCTGAACATTTCATGATATCCTTGTTTTTAATAGTTAATTGTTATTCCATCGGGTAAATGTACCATGAGACACATCTAAATTGTTTCCAGTTTCTGGCTATTGTGAATAAGGCTGCTATGAACATAGTTGAGCAATTGTTCTTAAAGTACGGTGGAGCATCTTTTGGTTATGTACCCAGGAGTGGTATAGATGGTTCCCAATTTTCTGAGAAACCTTACTTTCTTAAAGATAGTCCACTCAGCATTTTGTACTTGTTCACTGCAGCTCAGAATATTGGTGTCATACTATCATAATGATGTTCAAATTCCAGATACATACTGATTCACTTTGGGGGAAAAAACTCTTTGGAGGGTGAAACAATAGAGAAGCAAAGACACACTTAGTTTTGGCATAAGCAACATTCTGTAAGTGAGAAAAAGAAGCCAAGAATAGATCAAATATTTCTTATAATTCTATTAGGAACTTATACTATTCTGAACCTATCATGTTCAAAATGCCACATAATTTTATTATTACTAGACATTTCCATTTATTTGTGGTTTACTGTATATTAGAAATTTAACCAAAGTATCTTACTTCATTGTTAACAGAAATGTGAGATAAATATTAGCATGCATTAATTGTATATACGTTTTAAGTAAGTGAAAGGTAAAATTCAGAGAGCTAAAGTAGTTATTATTAGTTTCACTCATATGTGAAACAGTCAAATTTAATGTCCATGCCTGCCTGAGTTGAAGAATATATTCGTTGGGCTATGCTTTCTCTGTTTCTTCTCATCCTTGGTTCTAAAGAGCACTGTTGGTTCTATCCAAGTCCTTGGGATAAAGCACCCATCAACTTCTACTTTCTCAGAATGAAAAGTGTTGTCACTCATATGATTGGCCTCTCTAATGCTTATAAAATGTCATCTCAAGAGGAAAGGCCATGATAAAAACCTGTTAGCTCATACAGCCCACTACCAAATTTTCTAGTATGCCTAGGGATACGGATTGCTTTTCCCTTCTAGCCACTGAGTTTCCTCTTCATACTTCTTATGATCGAACAGAAAAAAACATGCCAATATATTTCTTCCTAGTTTGATACTAATCCACCCCCAAAGCCCCAACAATAACCGTAGTATATTTCCTGATATTAATACTTTCCCTACTGTATCATTTTTCTGAAAATAAGGAACCGAAATGTATTACATTTTTAACCATTTTTCTTAATTCAATAAGTATAGCGGAAGCAAAGGAGCACTGGTAAATTAAAACCTTAGGGAGAAATCAGCATTGTAGACACCATTTATTGTGATCTATTTCCTGTTTGATGGTAGATAATAGTTTGAAATAAACCCAGACCACTGGGAAGTGGCTACTTGAGCTACTACATGAAAATTTATACATATTAAGAAGTTATTCTAAGATAGAGATATCTTATGAGAGATATGTTGATCATAGCCAGAGCAGCACTTATAAATCAATCTAACGTTTATAAGATTTCCTCTGACTTGTTTCTTTGTGGTTAAAAAGGAAAAAGAAAAAGAAGAAGTGATTGTAGGAGACCTCAACTATCTAGAAATTATCTTTTTTTAAAAAAAAGACCTTTCTTGACTAGAATAAGGAAGTCTGCATTTTTCAGGAAATTCCATTATTGATATCCTATAAGTGCTTATATTTTACTAACAATGTGCATTATATATATATGAATATGTATATATAGAAATGTATATATCTATCTATATGTGTGTGTATATATACATATACATAGTATAGTATTTTAATAGATACTCACATTTGAGAAATCATTAAAGCAAGCTAAATTAAATATATTGTCTAACATTTGTTTTATGATGAAAGTATTTGAAATCTGCACTTACAGAGAGAATGGAAGAGAGTGCCAGACTTCTTAAAATGAGAGAAGAAGAAAAAGAAAAGGACATTCAAGAGAGCATAGTTAGCAGACTGTCTGGAGAACTAGACCATAGTTCACCTACAGAAATGGTAGGGTTAACCATGAGCTTGCCTTAATTTGTAGACGGTGAATAGACGCAACAGGGAAAGTGCTTCAGACTTCACAAAAGAAAGAACATTGACAATCAACCTTACTAAAAGATGAAAATGTCCATTTTTTGTTCATTGGAAAAATTGAACCCTCCCTGAAAAAAAAAATCTTGTTAGGCAAGACATGCAAATAAGGTAGGGATGTTTAGTTATTAATACTTTTATCATTCACTCGCATTCTGGTTCCCACTCTAGCAGATTATACTTAGCTCAAGGAAGTAGAATTCTTTGTCAGTGTTGCTTGTTTAGAATAACACACGAGCTCAGTAGAGAAAGGAGGTGAAATTACAAAATGTGGAGGAGCTGTTAGTGAATATCCACACAAAACAGCCTTGACCTTCCTTTTTCTTGGAAAGAGTAAGAATTTTCTTAATTTTTTATTAAAGTATTCACTTTTGCTGTCTATAGAAATAGAGGTTCAATTAAAAATAGTCCCTGTAGACACATGTATTTGAATATTTCATTTCCAGTTGGTGGAACTGTTTGGAAAGGAATAAAAGGTATGGGCTTGTTGGAGGAGGTGCATCACTGGGGTGGGGTGCAGACGTTGAGGTTTCAAAAGACTCTAGGTCTCTCTTGATGCCTCCTGGTTATCTCAAGACATAAGTTATTAGCTATTGCTCTAGCTCCAACCTGCCTGTCCACTGCCATACTACCAGACCACAGACTATAAACCCATGAAATCATAAGCCTCAAATTAAACACTTTGTTTTATAAGTTGCTTTGGTCGTGGTACTTTATCCCAGCAATAAAAAAGTAACTCAGACAATATGTATTCTATAGTGTCATTTTGTATATGTGAAATATGTACAGTTAAATATACTTTTATAAAAATGAATAATAAAATAGAACTCCCCAGGACACTGAGCACAGCTTTGGGCCTTCATCAAGATTTGCTGACACACACATAAAATAAGATAATGGAGTTTTCTCCATATAGATGTGTGTAAATCCCACACAAGCCATGGGTCAGATTTTAAATTATTGTTCTTTAGAGACTGTGTAGCATTAGCTTTTTTTTTTTTAGCTTGCTAAATTTAAAAATAATCTTTTGCAGTGCAAAAACAAAACTGCATAAATTCTTACATTCCGATAGTTTGTCAAATTAAAATTAGCCCTTTGAAAAGTAGTTTAACTGATCCATAAGACTGTAAAGATGTTATGATAATAATTAGTTACCAGGTGACATTTAGGTACATATATATGTTGTATAATACTTAAGTTAGATCAAATATAGCTATTACCTCAAATATCTGTCAATTCTTGATGGAGAAACAGTTAGAAATAATTTTCTGTTTCATATATAGTACACAACTCCTGTTTAGAGTCTCTTGCTGTGTAGTAACACAATTTCTCACATTTAAAAGTAGCTTGGTGTTCATGATCATCCTCTGAAAGCCACCAGTTTTCACCCTCTATGGGTCTCTATGAGACTATTTTATGTTACACATAAAGGTCTGGTGGTGTGATGTTTGTCTTTCTGTGCCTGGCTTATTTCACTTAACACAGTGATCTCAAAAAGATGAGATTTTATTTTCTTACAAATGGCTGAATCACACATATTCTATTATGTGTATTTACTATACTTCCTTTATTATCCATCAGTTGATAGTTAGAAAGTTTTATCTCCTTCTCCTGTGAATATTTCAGCAATAAAGAGGGGGGATTCCGATGTGTCTTTAACCTGGAGATTTCATTTTCTGTGGCTAAACCAGTCAGAAACTACCAAATGGCTTGGTTTAGTGGTATATTTTCATTCTTGAGTTATTTTTTGTTTTTCTGTCATAGGAGTTTTCTATGTGATTGCCATAAAGTGATAAGTTCTTTTACTATAAGAAGCAATTTGGAAATGATAAAAACATATCATGGTTAAAATATTAAGAAACGAAACACCCAAAAGTCCAGACCTGGATAGGATGGTGCGTGCATGAGATCTGGGAAACAGAAACATAATAATCTAGAGGTTCAGCTACATAGTGAGTTCAAGGCTAGCAATGAGCGACATGAAATACTGTCTCAAAAAAACAAAACAAAGAAAAGGGAGAAAAAGGAGGAGAAGGGGGAAGGAGGAACAGAGAAAATATACTGATAAATAATGTTAAAACTAATACTTGGACTTCATTTCTTCTCATGTTTTGAATCTCTGATACCTATTAACATCTTATATGTTGTTTTCCCCTCTCTCAACCTATTAATTATTGTTATAGTTAATAGTTCCTTTCTTTGTCTTAACAATCTGAGTGCCTTACAATGCTAGAGTATTTTGATTTTCTCTGTATAATCAGTCTTATCAGTATGTTTTATACCTTCTCATGATTGTACTCATTTTTGGCCAAAGGACTCCCTATATCACTTCTTATAGGACAGATCTGATAAAGATATTCTCTTAGCTTCTATTTGTGAGTGTCTTCATCTCACTTTCAAGGAGAGCTATGCTGAGAATATTCTTAGTTGAGATCATTTTTGTTGATGCTTATTTACTTTGTCCCCTTTGATACTTATGAAAAATGTATGATATATTCTACTGGTATTTAAAGTTTCTGATGAGATGTCTGCTGTAATATTATTAAGGACACCACTATATATTATTTGTTTCCTTTTGCTTTCAACATTTAAAAATCTTAATATTTTTTCCTTGGAGAAGTAGATTATAAGATGGCTTATTGTAAGCTTGGTTTCCTGAAACTGAACAGCTTTGGTCTTGGAACCCATCTAGGGGTGGCAGGAAGGAATAAAGAAAAGACAGACATACAAACCACATCAAAGCTGGTATCAGATAGAATGTGCTATAGCCTCCCACCCTCCTCTGTGTGTTTATTAGGTACAGCTGGGGTGGAGGTGGCTAGCCTCGGTAGGAGGTCTCTGTAGATGAGCAGTCTCAAACTATAAGCATCCAGAAGGAGGAAGCTACAGTTTTTAGTGTTTTACTTGCTGTTCATAAGCAAGTCAATTTCCTTGACTGTCAAGGAAATTTTTGCTATTTCTTTTGATCCTGGCCCATAATGATAACAGCTCTGCCAATTTCCCATGAATCCAAAGCCTTGGAGTCTTCAACATGCCTTTCTCATGACATCACACACACTTACTCAGGGTTTCTTCTGATTGAGTTAATTCTGAATAGTGGCCTTTGACATCCCTGACTCTACATATTTGCATCCTTCTCTAGGATCCTTCTCTCGTCTATTATGTTCTATTTGAATAACTTTTCTACCCACTTAGCAAACTCACATTCCCCGTGGACCTCAGTAATATGAATACTTCCTTTTGTTTTTAATGTCATCTCCAAGGATTCATAGCTTGCTTTATTTCTGTTCAACTCTGTTGTTTTCTTTTTGTGGTTTTTTGTTGTTGTTGCTGTTGTTTTGGTTTTGGTTTGGTTTGGTTTGGTTTGGTTTTTGTTTGTTTGCTTTTTGTTTTGGGGTTTTGGGGGGTTGTTTGTTTGTTTGTTTTTGTTTTCTGAGACAGGGTTTCTCTGTGTATCCTTGGCTGTCCTGGATTCACTTTGTAGACCAGGCTGGCCTCGAACTCACAGCCATCCGCCTGCCTTTGCCTCCTGAGTGCTGGGATTAAAGGCGTGGGTCACCACCGCCTGACTTTTTTGTGGTGTTTAATATTGTCAATGTGTGGGATTTAGAATCACCTCTTAGATAAGCCATGGTGTGTTTGTGAGCTTATTATCAGAGTGGTTTAACTGAGCTAGGAAAATCACACCCTGAATGTGCAAAGTATGATCTAAGGGGCTGGGTCTCAGGCTGAGTAAAAGGGAGGAGGGCAAGCATGAACCACAGCATCCACCTCTATCTGATTCCCATCCTCAGCTGAAGTGCACCAACTGTCTCTCACTTCTGTCACTTGCCTGACCACTGTCATGACTGTATCCCTTCCTAAGCTGTGAGTCAAAATAACCCTTTGCTTTTTGGCAAAAGTTCTTTCTGTGGATTTTTTAAATAGGAACAAAAAAGATACTAGTACATCCACTAAATGTGAATTTTCCAAAAGCCCTCCAATTAGCCCTTCTATTTGACCTGATCTTCCATGGATGTCATCTATCTTGTTGCAAACTCCATTACTGAGTTTTAATTCAAACTTGTGTTTTATCTTTTAATAGTTTCTGTCTCCTAAATTGTCTTATCATGTTAAATAATTTTTCTGTGTTTTCATGAAGGTCATTCAGTTTCCTTAAAACAAGTGCTTTAATAGGCTAAAGAAATGGTTAAGCTGTTAAGAGCACATTTTGCTCTTACAGAAGACCCAAATTTAGTTCCCAGCACACATGTGTTCACAACCAACAATAACTCCAGTCCCAGAGAATCTGATGCTCTCTTCTAAGCCCTGTGAGCACTAGATTCACACATGGTACACATACATGTATGCAGGCAAAACATTTGTATACATAGAATATAATAAATAAGTAAATGTAATTAAAAACTTTTAAATTCTTCATCTAAGATTTATCCATTTTAGCTACTTAATGTTCAATGTCTGGTAAGTTATTTCTAGTTTTATGTAGGGTCCTGGTTCTAAAACTTCTTCACATTGATTTAAAAAAATGATATATACTGAGTAGCTAGATCTGTATTTCATTTGCCATAGTCCAGTCTTACCTTTGTCTTTTCAAAAATTAAGAACAGCTTACTCAGCCTGGAGTCACTTGTACTATCTGCACTAGATGGCACCATCCGTCCATGGTTGCCAAAAGGTCCTTGTTACATTGCTACTGTTCAGTACTAGAAGGGGAACCAAGTTCAGGTCTGTCCCAGACCTACCGCTGTTCAGCATGATCTGGAGGAGTAGCTAAAATGCTAAAATAGTCAGGCTGTACCCATAATTCTGTTCATGGAACCAAGGACGGCCCAAAGATTGCACCCACAACACCATTCTCTAGTCGGACAGTATACATTTTTTCCTAGCTCTGGGATGAATCGCCCTACAGGGAGAATCCTCCGGTTCCATATTACACTTGCTCACAACAATGTTAAAGTACTATGTCATATCCTACGACTGCAGGCCCACACTGTCATAGGCTTCCTGCTATTGAGGGCCTTGTGTCTGTAGTTCACAGATGGTAGGGCAAACCACACATGATGTTGACAATATACAAGTACAATTTCTTGAGTCTGCATATGTCCAGGCCCAAGGCCCTGTTTATGGACAGTGATCTGGGAGTAGGAGTCACTTGGATCTCTCAAGTGCCAGCTGTGAGTTCACATCAACACCTGTATTCACTACCATTCCTGAACTCTAAAAAATAGATTCTTGCTACTTATTGTGCTCTCCAAGGATGACTTGGTGGAGAAGTAAGCTCCTTATCTACTGAAACTGAACTAATCTTGCCCACATTTGAGGTTAGGAGTTGTAAAACACCAGTGCACTCTCACAGTGCAGTCAGGGACTGCACACAGGGGAACTAGAATTGATAGATGAAAAACCATGAACCCATTCTACCAGGAAAATGGTTTGCCTAGATCCACAGATGGTCCAAAGACTCTATGTGTGAGACTACGCCTATACATAGGAAAAACATTTTTGTACTACTTTTGTCCTGTTTCTAATGTTAATACAGTGATTCTGACACTAAACTTCAGGGCAAAGTTCTGTGCTAGCTTTGATGATCTGTTCCCAGACAGTAGAAACTCACTCCCTCTTATCCTCCCAAAGGCTGGAGAGACCTAGTAGATTCAGTCACTTATCTTCCAGGCTAGTGTATTTATAGTGTTTTGGTGCTTAGTGCCTACCTGTTGGCAGGATATTTGGGGCTTTGCTTAATACTGGATTTTGCTGTGATATGCCTGGCACTGGGTTTCAAATCTAAAACTATGAGTTGAATTTTGTCTCTGCCAACTGAGAGTTTTCTCCATTCTGGTTGGTTGGTCTGGTAAGGGAGAGATGGCTTTTCCTTTATGTATATGTTAATGCATCTTTTTTAAGTATTCTACTAAAACAGGGCACTGTGGACTCCTCTGGGACCTTATATGTTGTGAATGTAGCTCACCGAATAGCTGTTCTATCTCATAAATGCATAAAGACATGATCACTAGGGAATATCACTCATATGCCAAGTTATTCTGCATTTGAAAATAGTCTTATAAGCATTTCACTGTGGCTGAACATATCATTAGAAAATGTAATTGTTAGTAATTATTTGGTCTCTTATTAGTTCTGGTTAAGATAAATATCATCTGTACTTCATTTAAACATTTTTGTTCTTAGTTGGTATTAGACAACCTAAACTATCCATCTGTTTTAAAAGCTAAATAGAACATATTCTTTACAAATTCACTCATTCTACTTATTTCTACATCATATAGTAAATCATCCTTAGCATTTTTAGCCTTTTAAAGATGAACATTATATTATTTTCTAGATGTATCAGTACTCAGGCACAGTAATAACCATATTCATGTAGGTAGCATGAGATGCTTTAATCGTAGTCCAAGATTTAAATTCTGATTCTGCTTTGTCTAACCAAATTGTCCAAGTTATCTCAGACAAAAATTTATTAAGCTTTCCTATGCTTGCTTCTTTCTCTACAATGTAGACAAGTCACACCAACTGAGACCTTGCTTGATGAGCCTTGATTGGTGTAAACCCACAAAAACTGTTTAACGTTTGATGATTACACATTGCCATCCAAGTCTAGTTTTAAAAGCACTCATTCTTTAGAGCCCACATCAATACCTTACTTGGGCCATTACCCAACTTATAAACATCTCTAAATATATAAGGGTTAATAAAAGAAATTTCATGTAAGGTATTTATTATAAAGGAAAATGCAAATATCTTAAGAAAGTAGAGCATTTGTGATTTATAGGACATTGATGCTCCAGACAATAATAGGTTGTAGATATGAGCTATGTACACAGAAAACCTGAATTTTCTGAAAAGGCTAGTTATTGAAACAAATCTATTTTTGAAAAGTCATTCCCAGTTAGAGGAAAACCACCAGTATTTTAGTTATAAATGGAAACTTGGTGTTGTAAATTAGTTGGCAGCTACTGCCACCAAGTGGTAGGAGAATACTTCAGGGAAAAACCCAATAGACTACAGAGGACTATGAAGAGAGCTGTGTTTCCTCCTATCCCGTTGAGTCTCAAACACCCAAGATCTGCTCTTCATAAAATGCCAAAGTGTCTTCAGTTTCTATAACCACACCACCGTAATATCCTCCTACAAGTAAAATCTAAAACTGTACTTGCCTGTTTCAGGAGTGTCTTCTAATACAAAAATGAAGGATATAATGTTTGAATACTGACATGGTTGAGACAAAAACATAAAATCCTAAATTACGTCATCCATTGACTTCAAATGACTAGTGGGTAGATCTCAGCACTGCCACTCACTCTTTGGTAATGTAAACAAAAAATTTTTCTGAGACTTACACTCCTCAGCTAAAATTTGAAGAAAAAAAATAGGTGTGTAAGGGTTGGCAAGAGCCTGGTAGGTGCTCGGTAGAAGTAAGCCTACTCTTTTATTATTTGATGCGTATCTTATTGTCTTTTCTTTTCTTGCATTCAATAAGAACTTGTCTTGAGGGAATGCTTCTGTCATGGCCTCTGTTACCATCTTTCTGATCACTTCTCCCCTGGCAGGACTGCCTTGCAGGCCACAGGGAAAGAGGACAAGCTCAGTCCTGATGCAACTTGATTAGCTGGGGTGGATAGGAAGGAGGGCTTCCCTTTCCTGGGGAATAGGGGAGGGAGGATGGGTGAAAGTGCATAATTTTTTTAATGCCTGTAATGCCAGCATTCAGGAAGGCAGAGACTGGTGAATTTTTGTGAATTCAAGGCTAGCCTGGTCTACAAAGTGAGTTCATGACAGCCAAGGCCATACAGAAAAATCCTATCTCGAAAAACCAAAAAATAAAAATAAATAAATAATCATAACAAAAATAAACCCAACATGATGGCACACACCTTTGATCCCAGCACGCAGAGGCAGAGGTGGGTGGATCTTTGTGAGTTCCAGGCCAGCCTAACCTACAGAATGAGTTCCTGGACAGTTAGGGCTGTTACACAGAGAAACTCTGTCTAAAAAAACTGAACCAGATAGTAGGTGGTAGATAGATAGATAGATAGATAGATAGATAGATAGATAGATAGATAGATAGATGACAGGTAATGGTAGATAGATAGATAATTGGATAGATGGATAGATGATAGATAGATAGAAGATAGATGGTTGATAGACAGATAGATAGATGATAGACAGATAGATAAATAGATAGATGATAGAAAGTTAGATGATAGATAATGCCAAATGCTGCAATAATAGCTGAACTTTGCTGTTTCATGGATTTTCTGTTGCTTTTTTGTTGTTTTGTTTATTATTATGTGTATGGGTGTTTTGGCTGCATGTATAGGCATGCCAGCAGAAACCACAAGAGGGTGTTGGATGCCCTGGAACTGTAATTATAGCTGTGAGCTGCCATGTGGGTGCTTGGAATTAAATCCCAGTCTTCCAGAAGAGCAGCTAATACTCTAAACCACTGAGCCATCCAGGCTCTCCTCTTTTATTTTTTTAAGACAATATCTCTCTATGATATAGGGTTTATAAAATCCTAGCTAGCCTGGAACTCACTCTACAAATCGGGCTGACCTCAAAATAGCAGAGATCTTCTGCTTTTACTGCCTAAGTGCCAGGATTAAAGGCATACACCACTATGCTCTGCTAGATGTTTCTATAATTTCATTTGGATGACCGCAGACCCTAGAAAAGCCACTGTAGCCACTGACGCAAAAAAATGTTACTAATATTTGTCTTTTCCTTAAAAAATAAATATAAGAACTCATTGTCATTGCAATTATTACTGATATATCAGCCTAAAGATGTTCAAGTGAACTTAAATAACAATAACTCTGTAAGTCATGACAGGTGTATTAGTTACTTTTCTTTCGCTGTGATACAATGTTATGACCAACAACAACTTAAGGGCTAAATGCCCATAATGGCAGCAAGCAACTGGAGAAGGAAGGGTAAAAAAAATCACATCTCAACCACCCACAGGAAGCATAGAGTGAGAAATGGACATGGAGGTCAGGCTATATAAATCCTCAAAGCCCAACCCTAGTAATGTACTTCATCATTTCTTCTTAAAAGCACCACCAACATGGGATCAAATATTTAAAGACTTGATATTGTTAGGAACATTTCTATTGTAAATAATAACAACAAGGATATTTTATGATATTTTTAATTCCCCCAAAAAATACACAGTGGACAGACAGAACTAAAATTGTCTATGTTCTAAGTCTGTTAGGCCACTAAGACTTCTTTCTGATAATTGATATTGAGCCTACTTTTAGTTTTTGTAATGGTATTATTTTAAAGGACATCAATTAATATTTGTAGGACATGTCCTAAAACATAAAAATCTCTCCCAAATCAGCTTGAAGAACCCTTAAAAGAACAATGCCCAATTTCCCTTAAGAGTGGTTGGGTAGGTTTTCAGTTGCTTTCTTGAGTGATAGATGTTTATTTTCATTGGGAGTTGGCTGTGTTATTATTGGTCTTATTTAGACAGAAAACAAGGTTGGATTCAGGTATGTTTCTCTGTTCTTTTATCTTCCATCCTTAGGTTTGGAGATAGGGGTTGAAAAGAAAGAAGGGGGAATATCGAAATATATAGGGAATATAGAACAGAAAGTAGATTAGTAAATCCACTCCTCAATTTAATTCTTTAATTGTCACTTACAAGGTCATTTTTAATTCACTGGTATATAATTTTGTATATAGATGCAAAATAAGTTTAGTTTTAGATACAGCGGTATAGAATTCAAACGTAAGATTTTTCTTCGCATACGTTATATATTTTTCTACTTTAGTATGAGGTACTGTACCTATATAACTCAATTATAATACAAGCTTTACTTCCAATACTTTGAAAGTGTTGTTGCAGGCTGTTTAGAATAAGTAAGCTATACAAGTTAATTTTTAGTTGATCAAATCATGGTCATATCAATTACTAGTCTATTTTTATCATAAGAATATACATCTTATGTGTAACAGATAGATAATATTCTATAGAAAGATAAGGTAAAATAGTTAGATAAGGTCTTCAAAAACCTCAGAGACATAGAGAATATGGCATTTTAAAATGTTTTTGTTATTTTAAAGATTTATTGACAATGAGACAGGTTAACTCCTGGCAACACCCAGCCTATCTCAAAGAGGAGGATGAGCATCAAAGAACTTCTTGTGGAGGTGGCTTCAAATGTGGCAAGCAAACCACTGGCCAAAATGTCCTCATTTCTACCACAGACAGAATTTTGCCTAAAAATAGAAAGCTTGGATGCAGGCAGAGTTGAGACAGGGTAAGCAAGTCCTCAATAGTTCCTGCCTCACAAATATATCTGTCAGACATATTGGACCAGAAGGCTGAAGATGACTTTCCAACTTTATAGAGAGTTTTGGGTGACCATTCAAGTACCAAACAGTCTCTGTCACCTTCTCATTTGGAAAGCTACTAACCTGTACTACTGGTATACTTTATTTTCTCCAATTTTATTCCTTCTCAAGTCTCTGATGGGGTTGAAGACCAGATAGTTTAGTTTTATAATTAAGCTGAGTTGTTTAGGGCTTACAATGTTTTTCAGTCTAGATAGATGTTTTAAGCTGATATTGACAAGATTTGATAGAGATTGATTTACATTCAGAATTTTAGATGCACAAAGATAGGAAAGATGTTTTCTTCAAGGCTGACAAATACAAATAGCCAAAACACTCAGAATGTAACATTTATATAATTTCTGATTGTGTCATGGTTTGTCTCACTGTAGGTAGTTTATTGTACATATGTATAATAATATATTCATATTATGTTGTACATATGTGTACATATGTGTAAAAATAAAAAATATATTTAATAAAATATATATATAAATCTCTATGTGGATGCAAATTACACAATCATATACAATAAAGACTATAATAATTATCTTACTGGATAATTTAGTTACAAATAATGTTATGGTCTTCAGATGTGCTAAATCTGGCATTAGATAGTCAGAAGTCTCAATTCATCAGTACATCTACACATTGATAAACTCTTGACTAATTTACAATCACAACAATACTGTCTTAGAAGATTACAGGAACGTAACATACCTTCCGTTTCATCGGCTATAAATTACATGGAGCCACACGTAGATCTATGAACTCTAATTCTTTGAAAATTGAGCCTCCAGCCATAGAGTAAATTGCTTAAAAATAGAATATTAGTATATCTCATAGGATTCTATGCCAACTCCATATTAGAATTATTCCACCATTATCTTCTATACCCTAACAAGTGGTCATTTATACTTACACTAAACATTTCGAGTAAAAGGAAACTTATTTACTGTAAGAGAGAGCCCAATCTACTGTGTGGTCAAATCTAGATTTTAGAATTCATTAGAAATTAGTTGAAATCTTTTTTTAGAATGCAACAGCTGTCATTTATTATTATTATTATAACACGGAACAGAAAATGCTATTTATAATTTGTTTATGAAAGAATAAAAATCATTATATGATGGACAGAAGACTTTTCATTTATTTTTGTAAGCATCCCATCATTGTTAGATACAGCATCTACATACAGAAATACTGGTGACATTCTAGACTACTGCTATTTCCTGCATACGTTGAACAATAGAATTTTGGGTAGAACTAGCTTCATCTAACAGCACAAGAATGTATATTTTTGACATAGACTATCATTCATAAGTATTTAAATTCCCTGGAACTTTAGGGTTTTTTAAATACTGATATTATAAGTCATTTGACTCAAAAAACAAATCTGTACAAAAATCAGAATGAAATGCAAAAGAATCGTCCTGTGTTAAAATACAGCGCAGGACACAGCACAGCAGTGGCCTCAGCCCTTTGTCTCCTGGGATGTGATAATCTCTTGAGATTCTCCATACTGGGTCCTTCTGGCAGGGTGTGGGATGAGAGCAGGACCTCAATATTAGATGTGTATCAGGAAGGAGATACATCTTTCATTCTCTTTCTTAATTTTCCTTTTGTATCCTTTTCCCCAATCATATTCCTTTTAGATTAGTTTATTAAGAGAGCAATGGAAAGGTGTTTATTAAGGTTAATCCAGAAATAGCAAAGAGATGTAACAGGAAGCTAGAAGCTAAATATAATTTTTAATGTGAATGGAGAGGAAAAACATTCTCTAGGAAATAGTTAACACCAAGGTGACAGGTATACTTATATGGCAACCTTTGCCACAGATAAATGTCCTCTCAAGCTTTCAACCAACTGTACATTGTATACTTCACTGGGAAAATCTTTTGACAAGTAGTCTCTGGTTTGTTCAGAGGTAACATGAAATATTGGAACTTCAGCTCCCATTGAATGTCTTGCACTGAATTATTATGTGATTTTTGGCACCTTCTTTTCTCTACACACAACCTAAAAATAGTAAAATGTACTTTTTAATCTTTCCATAGTTGGTGGGAGAACTCATATATTCAACTTTGCAAACTTTTGAAAACCCAAAGCTATGAAAACTGAAGAATTTATTTCAATTACGTATCAAAACTATTTTCTTTTGGAATTTTTTTTCTTTTGGAATGTTTTAACAGAAATTATTAATGAAAGGACTAGACTGTAAAAGTAACTGTCCATTTTCTGATACATATTGTATATTTTCTTTCCACAAGGATAGTAAGAGCTAAAGATAGTGATAGAGAAGGCAGTGTTTAGTTTTCTTTCCAAAAACGTAAGCCACGTGCTTTATTATAACCCCATTTAAATATATTGCCATACTATTATTTCTTCCTGCAACCTTTGTGGGTTTTTCAGTAAAAGCACAACTCAACTCCAGTA
Source organism: Acomys minous (assembly GCF_964271855.1). Taxonomy (NCBI): domain Eukaryota; kingdom Metazoa; phylum Chordata; class Mammalia; order Rodentia; family Muridae; genus Acomys; species Acomys minous. The sequence goes on along the minus strand of NC_140489.1, from coordinate 109,149 downwards.
AATAGGAAACCTGTCAGGCTAAATCATTTTGGGTTTTGTGAGGCTGCACCTATTAGCTGCCTTGTTGCAGCTGTGAGCTATTTTTGACTGACTGTAATATCCTCTCATAACACTGCAGTGACAAGTGTACAGTCCTCTACAACTTCACTAAAATAAGAAAATTGCTGAGTCATCACAAAAGGCCCTGGTGAAAGGCTGGATGCAAGGTTCAGAGCAATTTTTGCAATGTTCTTCATCCAGAGGAGGCTAAAAGCTATCAGGTTAATGACATATATTAATGAGTCACAGAAACCACCATTCAAAGCTATTTTGAAACAGCTCAGAAACCCAGCATCCTTGCTGTGTCTTAACTTCATAAATCCTCTGCCTTTGCTGTGCTTCAGTTACACAGTTCCCTTCCAGAACGGCATTCTTAAACCTTCACTCCCTAGACTCATTTCCCAAACTCTGCTAACTTGAACAACTTGAATCATGTCCTTGAAAGTTCCTATTAGAATTTGTATAACAATGAAAAACTTGTGTTTTCTGGAAGAAAATTTTGATCTCTTTTCAACTTTGTAATTCATTGCTGTCCCTTTAAAATGCCCCTAAGCCCTTTGAGATGCTTATTATTCTCTCCTCTCTTTGTTTGTTCTTTGGAATAATTTGATATGAAAAGGATAGATATATAGGAAGAAAAGGTACTTTCCCTTCTGAATCTCCAAGCAGGTTTTATTAACAGTGTTTTTCAACTCTTTGTAGTTTCATAGAATTTGGAAATATCTCTTTCCAAGAATGTTTATTTTTTTCCAGTACCTTAGTTTTCCTAGTCTATTTTAGGGTGATGAATTATGTACAAATGTATACAAGAAGAAATTTATATTTTTGTGTCCCATGCAAAACATTACAGCAAGCTGAAGGATCAGAACTTGAAACTTCCATGTGATTATTTCACACTTGCCCCTCTCACATTGTAATGACACTCAAGGGAAGAAGGTAACGAATGATAGACACAGAAAAAGTGGGCAAGAAAAAATTTTCTCCTCTGTTGATTATCTTTAAAAACCAATCTTCTCACTGCTTAGAGGCTCTGAGTAAAACACTGGGGCCCAATTTTCCTTCAGCATCAGTGCCCTGAACCTAAAAAAGGTTTCAACATTATTGGATACCAAGCAGCAAATGAAGCATAAAAGAACTTAGGAGACCAACAATGCCATCAGTTCTTTAATGGAGGAAATCATCCTGTAAAAGACAAGCCACATAGAAAAAGCAGCTATGGAGAAAGAAACAGTCCTACCACATGCTGTGCTGTATTCTGGGGCTCCATTAGTAGCAGTACTGCCAACTCTCTGCACTCCACAGGGCTCCTACCCAGCCAGGCTGGATAAAGCACTCAGGCTACAATACAAGGCAAAGCAAATTTATGTCATATACAGAATTCACATGTGTCCTAGTGGCCACAAACTCCCACCTCCAAAGTGTGCAACTGATGGTAAGCCTGCCTTTGATGTTGCTAAGCAGGTAACGACTACCCAATGCCTTCAGTCTGTTGCAGAGGAGAGGACTGGATGCTACTGTGAGGTTCTGTGTGGATTCTTACTGGGTTGGTGAAAACTCCAAATATAACTTCTTTGAGGTTACCTCATTAATCCATTCCACAAAGATATCTAAAGAAATCCTAACCCTCACTGGTCACAAGACCAACCCACAGTCCTGAGAGATACACTGACTAGCATCAGCAGGTTGCAAGAGTCATGGCCTTGGAAAGGGCCATAATTTCCACCACACACTGGTGGTGTTCCCTGTTTATCTGGAGAGAAAAACAATCCTCTCAAGCTCTATGATAACTGTTAATATAAGGAATGTTTGTAAAATTCATACTCAGTATAAGACAATTAAAAAATAAAGCATATAAAACACAAAAGCTAAAATAGTATCTAGAGAGAGCAGCATTAACTCTCTCCCACTGTAGTTGATTAAAGTAAGAATGAGAAAACATAACTCTTGCTAGAGTAAAGTTTAATGTGGCTTAACACTTGGAAAGAAGGGATGACTATTCTCTATGAAAAGTGAAATCTTTCAGGAAACAGGACATTTATTCACTAGATTGTCATTGTGATCTGATGTTAAACACAAATCCCTGTTCCTTTTATGGCTATTCCCTAGCTACCCTACAGGGTGACTTAGTTTCCAAACCTAGATAGCTCATAGTAGGATGGCCTATCTAAGCCAAAGCAGATAGATAAATCAGTGTTTTGAGTCCACACAAGGTTCTTCAACTACAGGGAGCATAGAGTTACCTTGGTGTTGATTGAAGTTGCAAGTTTCTAGATTTTACCCACCAAAATCTGAATTACAAATATATTTGATATTTTCTTTACAACTGAAACTCTGGAATTCAAAGTTAACATCCTTGCCTGTTTGCGTCTTATATATACCAGAAAAGATTTTCACCCTGCGCTCCACGGTGCTCTGTTGTGCTTTGCCTAAATGACCTTTTGTGAGCCAGCTGCCATCCAGTTTCACAGGGATCCTCTTACCCACAATCTCACGTGGGAAGATCAAGTCCTCAAGGATGGCATCGTGCACTGCTGTCAGGCTGCGGCTTCGGGGGCGCTTCTACGTATTTTTCACATGGCTTTTCCGAGTTGGCTTGGGCACAATCCTCCTCTGAGCAATAAAGACCATGTGCTTCCCACTGAACTTTTTCTCCAATTCACAAACTAGCTGGACTTGGATTTTCTGGAAAGATTTTAGCTGAGGAGCTGGTACAAAACTTATGATAGTTGTCTGACCAACACTAACTTCAGTTTTCTTGACTGCAGTGATGTTGAGTAGCCAGAGATGAGCCTTGAAGACTGTGGTCAATCCCAGCTCACGCAGCGCCTGAGAGATGCCAGACTCGAATTCGCCCGGCTTCTCGCCTTTGGGCCTCATAGTCTTGGCCTTCGAGCTGAACATGGCTTCGTCCTTACGGAGTGCCCAGCTTAGAAAGAGCTAGACTATATTTCTAATGAATATTTCTGGTATTCTGATGAAGATTAAAATGACCTTCAGAAGACATTCTTAGAAAGTATTCTTCCAGTGCTTTGTAACTCAGGCCATTCTGGGCAAAAGAAGGTCCATTTATCAAGAAAGTCAGCCTTAGACACTGACTTTGGTAAACAGGCATGAGGTATGCACAGCTTTTTATCATTTAATTTATTGTATATGAGTACTTTATCATCAGATCACATTATAAATGGCTGTGAGCCACCATGTGGTTTCTGAGAATTGAACTCAGGACCTCTGGAAGTGCAGACGGTGCTCTTAACCACTGAGCCATCTCCCCAGCTCACAGATTTTTTTTTATATCACAGTAGTGCTATTGCACACCCTGTACTGGATAACTCTGTATCTACACAGAATTATTATGTAAAGACTAGTTCTGAAATTGAGAAATCTCGCCAGGCTGAGTAAGATCTTACTAAATATTTCAAGTTGAGCAGGATTATAATTAATGTGACAGAACTTTAAGGCTTTGTGACCTTATCGTTAGTAATCATTTATTCTCTGTAACAAGTAATATTTCTCTAGAATAAAAACTCAACAAACAGCCCAACTTTTGTCATAGCCTTTTTAACAATAAAATGTGCTGTACTACATCTTCCTTTGTTTGTAAACTGACATGACATAGCAGAAATTATACCTGATGGCTTACACAAATAAACAACACTACAAAGTAACAAAGCAAATGAATCCATTTTGTAAAGTACTCTGACGTCTTAATACCCAAATTTTACCCTACTCTTCCCTAAGACTTCCCAATCTCCTCCTATTTGTCTGTGGGTCTCTCATGTATTTAAATCAGCTACGCCATGAGGCCTCAGAGAAGATGATTATGCTAAGATCCTGACTTCAAGCATAGAAGAATATCATTAATAGTGTCAGTGGTTGACTCTTTCCCATGATGGTGGGTCTCAAGTTGGGTCAGTCACAGATTTGTCATTTTCTCATTCTCTGCTCCATCTTTATACCTTCACTTCTTGTGGACAAGACAAATTTTGGGTTGAAGGTTTTATGGGTGGGATGGTGTCCCCCTCCCACCACTGGAAATCCACCTGGCTACAGGAGGTGGTGTTCCACATTGCTCTCGGCTAAGAGTCTCAGCTAGGATTACCGCAATAGGCTCCCAAGAGCACCCCCTGTCCCAGAGTTGCTCCCACATTGATTTTTGTTCCCTCTCCTAGTCCTCCCATTCCAGCCCACCAGCTCCCACTCTCCCTGCAACTGATCTCCAACCTCCTTTCACTCCCTAACCCTCTCCCACCCAGCCCCTCCCTCCATCCTCTTCAGATGTCTATTTACTTCCCCTTCTGAGTGACGTTCAAGCTTCCTCCCTTGGGCCTTCCTTGTTACTTAGCTTCTTTGGGTCTATGGATTGTAGCATGGTTATCTTGAACTTTATAGCTAATATCTACTTATAAGTGAATACATACCATGTGTGTATTTCTGGATCTGGGTTACCTCACTCAGGATGATCTTTTCTAGTTCCATCCATTTATCTGCAAATTTCAAGGTTTCCTTGTTTTTAATAACTGAGTAGTAGTCCATTGTTTAAATGTGGCACATTTTCATTATCCATTTTTTAATTTAGGGACATCTAGATTACTTCCAGATTCTGACTATTAGGAGTAAAATTGCTATGAACATAGTTGAACAAAATCTTTGTGGTATGGTGGAGCATCTTTTGGGTATGCAGGCAAGAATGGTATAGCTGGGTCTTGAGATAGAACTATTCCCAGTTTTCTGAGAAACCTCCAGATTGGTTTCCACAGTGGTTGTATAAGTTTGCACTGCCATCAAAAATGGAGATTTCTCTTGCTCCACATCCTAGCCAGCATGTGCTATCACTTGAGTTTTTATCTTGGCCATTCTGACAAGTGTAAGATGGAGTCATTTTGATTTGCATTTCCCTAACAACTAAGGATGTTGAAATTTTCTTTAAGTGCTTCTTGTCCATTAGAAATTCCTTTGTTAAGAATTCTGTTTAGCTCTGTACCCAGTTTTTAACTGGGTTATTTAGTTTGTTCATGTCTAATTTCTTGAGTTTTTTATGTATTTTGGATATTAGCTCTCTGTCAGATGTAGGGTTGGGAAAGATCTTTTCCTAAGGTATCATTTTGTCCTATTGACAGTGTCCTTGCCTTGAAGATTTTCAGTTTCATGTTGTTCCATTTATTAATTGTCGACTGTAGTTCCTGAGGTGTCTCCTGAACCAATGAGTTCAAAATTATTCCTCATTTTCTCCTCTACTAGATTTAGTGTATCCAGTCTTATTTTGAGGCCTTTGATCCACTTGGACTTGAGTTTGTGCCTGGTGATAAATATGGACTCTTCACATTCTTCTACATCCAATTACACCAGCACCAAATGTTGAAAATGCTTTCTTTTTTTGCATTGTATGGTTTTGGTTTTTGGGTTTTGTTTTGTTTTGTTTTGTTTGTTTTTGTTTTTGTTTTTGTTTTTGTTTTGTCAAAAGTCAAGTGTTAGTGTGCGGGTTTATTTCTGGGTCTTCAATTCAATTGCATTTATCAGTATGTCTGTTTTTATGCCAATTCCATGCAGTTTTTATTATTATTGCTCTGTAGTGCAATTTGAAATCATGGATGGTGGTACTTTCAGAAGTATCTTGTTGTATAGAATTGTTTTAGCTATCCTGGGCTTTTTGTTTTTTCATATTATGTTGAGGATTGCTCTCTCAAGGTCTGAAAATAATTGTGTTGGAATTTCAATGAGAATTACATCAAATCTGTAGATTGCTTGTGGTAAGATGGCCATTTTACTATGTTAATCCTACTAAGCTATGAGCATGGGAGATCTTCCCATTTTCTGATATCTCCTTCAAAGGCTTGAAGTTCTTATCATGCAAGTCTTTCACTTGCTTGTTTAGAGTTACACCAAGATGTTTTATATTATTTCTGACTTTTGTGAAGGGTGGTGTTGCCCTAATTTCTTCCACTGCCCATTTATCACTCATATAAAGGAAGGCTACTACTTTTTAAATTAATTTTGTATCCATCCAGTTTGCTGAAAGTGTTTATCAGTTATAGGTGTTCTCTGATATACATTTAAAGGTCACTTATATACACTATCATATCATTTGCAAATAGTGATACTTTTACTTCTTCCTTTCCAATTTCTATCCCCTTGATCTCCTTTAGTTGTCTTATTGCTCTAGATAGAACTTCAAATATTATATTGAATAGACACGGAGAAAGTAGACAGCCTTGTCCTGTCCCTGATTTTAGTAGAATTGCCATAAGTTTCTCTCCATTTAATTTTATGTTGGCTATCAGTTTGTTGTATATTGCCTTGATTGTGTTTAGGCATGTACCTCATATCCCTGATCTTTCCAAGACTTTTAATATGAAAGGGTGCTGGATTTTGTCAAAGACTTTTTCAACATCAAATGAGATGATCATGAGGAATTTTTTCTTTCAGTTTGCTTATATGATGGATTACATTGATGGATTTTCATTCCATCCCTGCATCCCTGGGATGAAGCCTGCTTGATCATGGTGTATGATGTCTTTATGTGTTCTTGGATTTGGTTTGAAAGTATTGGATTTGATTTTATTGAGTATTTTTGTATTTATGTTCATAAGGGAATTGCTCTGAAATTCTCTTTCTTTGTTGGGTCTTTGTGTGTTTCAGTATCAGGGTGACTGTGGCTTCATAGAATGAGTTTGGCAATGCCCCTTCTGTTTCTATTTTGTGGAATAGTTTGAAAAGTATTGGTATTAGCTCTTCTTTGAAAGACTGGTAGAATTCTGAGCTAAAACCATCTAGCCCTGGGCGTTTTTTAGTTGGGAGACTTCTAATAACTGTTCCTATTTCCTTAAGGATTATAGGTCTATTTAAATTGTTTATCTGATCTTGATTTAATGTTGGTAAGTGGTATCTATCAAGAAAATTATCCATTTTGTTTAGATTTTCCAATTTTGTAGAGTACAGACTTTTGAAGAAGGACCTCATGATTGCTTGTATTTGCTTGGTGTCTGTTGTTATGTCCCTTTATTATTTCTGATTTTATTAATTTGGATACTGTCTCTCTGCTTTTTAGTTAGTCTGGCTAAGAGTTTATCTCTCTTGTTTATTTTCTCAGAGAACCAGCTCTTGTTGTTGTTGTTGTTGATGATGATGATGGTGACAATGACGACGATGATGATGATTCTTTGTATTGTTCTCCTTGTTTATAATTTATCGATTTACACCCTGAGTTTGATTATTTCATGCCATCTACTTTTTTTGTTTTGTTTTGTTTTTGTTTTTTGAGACAGGGTCTCTCTGTGTAGCCTTGGCTGCCCTGGACTCGCTTTGTAGACCAGGCTGGCCTCGAACTCACAGCAATCTGCCTGCCTCTGCCTCCCGAGTGCTGGAGTTAAAGGCGTGCTCCACCACGCCCGGCCTGCCATCTACTTCTCTTGGGTGTGTTTGTTTCTTTTTGTGCTAGAGTTTTCAGGTTTAAATTGCTACTCTTCTAACTCTCAAATTTCTTTTTTTTAATTTAATTAGTTTATTCAGATTATATCTCAATTGTTATCCCATCCCTTATATCCTCCCATTCTTCCCTTCCTTTTGCTGTCACCCTATTCCCTTCCCCTGTGTTTGTGATTGAGGGGGACCTCCTTCCCCACTATATGATCATAGACTATCAAGTCTCATCTTAGTAGCCTGCTTATCCTTCCTCTGAGTGCCATCAGGCCTCCTCACCAAAGGGACATGGTCAAATATGGAGCACTAGAGTTCGTGTCAGAGTCAGTCCCCACTCTCCATTCAACTTTCTTTATGAAGGCACATAGCATTATGAACTTTCCTCTTAGCACTACTTTCACTGTGTGCCATAAGTTTGTGTATGTTGTGCCTTCATTTTCATTGAATTCCAGAACATCTTTAACTTATTTATTTCTTTCCTCCATGACCCAGTGGTCATTGAGTAGAGAGTTGTTCGTTTTCCATGAGTTTGTAGACTTTCTGTTGTTGTTGAAGTCCAGCATTGACCTGTAGTGGTCTAGTAAGATACAAGGAGTTATTCCAATTTTCTTATATCTGCTGAGGCTCTCTTTATGATAAAGTATATGATAAATTTTGGAGAAGGTTCTATTAGGTGCTGAGAAGAAGGGTTGTGTGTGTGTGTGTGTGTGTGTGTGTGTGTGTGTGTGTGTGTGTGTGTATTTGGATGGAATGTTTTGTATATATCTGTTAGATCCATTTGCTTCATAACATTTGTTAGTTTCATTATTTCTCTGTTTAGTTCCTGTCTTGTAGGCCTATCTATTGATAAGAGTGAGGTTTTGAGGTATCCTACTATTAATGTGTGGGGTTTAATGTGTTTCTTTTACAAATTTAGGTGCTCTCTTGCATTTGGGACATATATACTCATAACTGGGACATCATCTTGGTGGATTTTTCCTTTGATGAGTATGAAGTGTCCTTCCTCATCTCTTTTTATTAAATTTGGTTGAAAGTCTATTTTATTAAATATTAGAATGGCTACTCCAGCTTGCTTCTTGGATTATTTGCTTGGAAAATCTTTTTCCGGCTCTTTTTCTCTGAGATAATATCTATCTTTGTTGGTAAAATGTGTTTCTTGTATGTAGCAGAATGATGGAGTCTATTTGGGCACCCATTCTGTTAGCCCATGTCTTTTTATCAGGGAATTGAGTCCCTTGATGTTGAGAGATACTAATGGCCAATGACTGAAATTCCTGTTATTTTAATGTTGGTGGTGTTAGTTCCTGCAGATCAGCTCCAGGAAGAGAGAAGAGAAAGTCTTGGTGGTTCCATGGTAGGGAGAATTGAGTAGGCAGGGAACAGCTGGTTAAAGGAAACCAACTGTTGGCAAACAGCTAGCTAGATGAACTAGTTGTTAAGGAAAGGTTGAAAATGGAGGAGAAAAGAAATACTGAGACCCAGGCATTAAACAAGGTAAAAAAATTAAAGGTCTTCTAACCCAGGAGAACTTTATTTTTCTGCTGCTTTCTCTGCCTCCTTGGGCAAACACCAATACTTTATTTAAAGTGAAATTCAGTTTTTTCATTATAGATTACATCCTGATTTTCTCATCTTTTACAATCAATAGTGCCTTTAAAAATCAGCAAATCAAGAAAACAATCTAACAAAGAAATACTAACTGTTCTGTATAACCTACAATAAGACATATAGCAAAAATCAATCAATTTACAAGCAATGGTCAGCATGAACTGATTATTATTTCTTAAACAATAATTGGGAAAGTTTAATCATAAATTTCCCTGGGATAAATCCATTGTGGTTGCATGATTGCCATAGCAACATACCTTGAAACTAAATGTCCTTAACACAGAAAAAAAAAACTTGTCTTACTTCCAGTCCCAAACCTAAAGGTCTGCTATCCAAGCCTAGGCTAACTTCTAAGGGGTCCTGTATTGTAAAATACCTGAAAAGCATTACCTTCCAAGCCCACCTTTTATTGCTCAAAGCAGAGTCTAAAGAAACAATTTATTACAAAAACAAGTTTTTATTTTCTACAGCTAACTGTATCTAACCAGGTACTGTTACATCAAAGTCCTCACTTTCTTTTCAATCAGTTTCTGCCTGACTGCTCATAATAGTCAGAGCCAAGACTCTTCCCATTGTCTCAAGCCTTTGGCCAGATGCCTTTTTCAACATTCTCAGTGGGAAAAAGTCTTTCCACCGTGAATTGCATTAGGGCCCATAGTCAAAGTGAGAAATAGTGAGAAAGGCAGTTTTAGCAGAAAAAGCAGATTTCAAAATGGTTTTTAAGAAAAATTACACCTGGACCATGCATAGTATTTAAGGGCAGTGGTGATCATGCAGAGATCTTTGCAACTTTGTTAAGCAAAGCCTATATGACTTGTCCTCATGTCTGTGACAGTTAGTGTGTGTGTGTGTGTGTGTGTGTGTGTGTGTGTGTGTGTGTGTGTGTGTGTACTTCCTTTCTTTTGTTTTTGCTGGTGTTGAATTATTTCTTTTCTGTGTTTTTTTGGATGTAGTTAGCCTCCTTAGGTTAGAATTTCCCTTCTAGTAATTTCTAGGGCTGGATTTGTGGGTAGATATCATTTAATTTGGGTTTTGTCTTGAAATATATTTTTTTTCATTTATGGTGATTGAAAGTTTTTCAGGGTGTAGTAGTCTAGGTTGGCATCTGTGGTCTCTTAGAGGTTGAAAGACATCTGTCCAGGCCCTTCCAGCTTTCAGAGTCTCTGTTGAGAATCCTGGTATAATTCTGATATATCTGATACAAAGGGCCTTTGTAAATTACTTGGCCCTTTTCCCTTGCAGCTTTTAATATTCTTTCTTTGTTCTGTGGATTAGATGCCAGGATGATTTTCTTTTCTGCTCCACTTTATCTAGTGTTCTGAATGTTTCTTGTATATTTATAGACATCTTTTTCTTTAGGTTGGGGAATTTTTCTTCTATGATTTTGTTGAAAATATTTTCTGGTACTTGTAGGTGGACTCTTCACCTTCTTCTATTCCTACTATTTTTAGGTTAAGTGTTTTTACTGTATCCCACATATCCTTGGTGTTTTGTGCTGGGAATTTTTTAGATTTAACATTTTCTTTGACTTATTAATCAATTTCTCCTACTGTCTCTTCTCTGCCTAAGATCCTTTCTCCTATTTCTTATACTTTCTTGTCAATGTGTGCATCTACTATTATCTTCCATAGGTTTTCTTTATTGCTTCTTCCAGTTTCAAGTCTTGGACTGTGTTATTCATTTTCTTTAACTGTTTAATTGTGTTTTTCTGTATTTCTTTAAGGAATTTATTTGTTTCCTCTTTAAAGGTCTCTACCTGTTTGTATTTTCCTGTATTCCTTTAAATGATTCATTATTTTTCTCTTTAAACTCATCTAATATCTTTATAAACTTGGATTTAAAATTATTTTATTGTTCTTGGCTTGTATTAGGATATCCAGGGCTTGCTGTGGTCAGATAACTGCTCTGAAGATGCCATATTGCTCTTATTGATTGTTTTTTTTTTATGCTGGCCATTAGCTATCTGGTTGTCCTGGATGTTCCTGGTATAGCAGGTATCTCGAAGGTGGGCCTAACCTGGATGGTCCCAGTGCAGCAGGCTTAGTGTAGTAGCCAGACAATGGAGCTGGATGTACCTGGGGCTCTGCCAGGCTTCCTTAAGCATGCAGAGTCTGGCTCAGAGGACAGCAGTATGCAGTTCACTTCTATTGGCTATGCCCCAGGTGGACCCAAAATTAGGGGACTGTTGTGGAGGGGTGCGGATAGCTACCGTGAATGTTCCTGGGGGCTGCAGGTCTCCTGGAAAATACTGGATATGAGGCCTCCTGATCTCAATATTTAAAAGATACTCTCTCGTACTGTTTTTATGTGCCTGGAAAGTCAAATACTAATATGATTTGAATTCCAATCAATCTATTGTGAACAACCTTGGGGTTGTGATTAAAGCACTCTAGTAGAATTCTTATAAAATAAAGGTTGACTTCTCTAAGAGTTTTCCAGTTAGCTTCATTTATTGAATTAACACAGTTTAGAATAAGCTAAAATGTGTAATTCAATTAAAAAATTGCCTTGATCAGATGGGTTGTGTCTGTGGGAGATTGTGTTGGTTAACTGATGTAGACGGGCCCAGCCCACTTTGGGCAGTATCTTTCTTTGGACATGTGATCCTGAGCTGTATAAGAAAGCTAGTTAAGCATGATTCTGGGAGTAGGTGAGCCAGTAAGCCATTTCTCCTTGGTTTCTGCTTCAAGTCCCTAGCCTGACTTCCCTCAAGGATGGGTTGTAGCCTAGAAATGTAAGCCTAATAGATCCTGTACTCCCCTAAGATGCTTTTAGTCAACATGTTTTATCATAGCAACAGAAATAAAACTAGAATATGCTTATTTATGGACTTTAAAAAATACAGGGAGCATGAAACTGAATGATTCATTAGTACAGATGAATCTCAGTGGGCTACCTACATAATATTTGTACCTCATGGAAATAAGAGGCACTTTTTAACCTTTATTAATAATTGATACCTGCATATGACATAAAGACACATCAACTCAAAAGAAGAAAAATCTTTCCCTTCATCATTTTGCAATCATACTCCTAGCTCAGGTTATAACAACTATTTGTTTCTTTTGTGGTTTTAAAGAATTAATCTACATATATATAAGCAAAGTTTTCTGTAAGTTGTAATACATAGTTCTTTCCTTCTTGTGCAAAAAGTACTTTATAACGCATGTAACAGCTGTGTTGGTTAAAGTTGTTATTGATGTTTTATTAAAAACATTTTCATTTATGTTGATAATATTTTGCCTCCCCAAACTCCACCTAGATCTTTCCTACCTCCCTACCCATCTAATTTCATGTTCTGTCCTTCTTTCTCTCTCCCTCTTCCTCTTTGTCTTTCTCAGAAATAAAAATAAAAAGAAAGAAGAAAATCAAAAGAAAGGAACAAAAATGTGACAGAAAAAAAAGTGACCAAAATAAAACAAAAATCACACACACACACACACACAAAGGTGGGAGTTGGCCCTATTTGTCATTTGGTGTTTGGGACTGAGATTCTGTCTGAGCCACTGTATTGTATACATAAAAGGGCAGATTCATGATTTTGTGCTATATTTTAATTCAGTTGCTTTTTATGATAAAACTCACTTAGTTCTCTCTCCTTTTTAATATTTTTCTGTAATGGTTATTTGTATATGTGTCTTTCTCAGTTCTAAATATACAATTACTCAGATTTTTCCAGGTCAGGCTAGTTGATTATATATCAAGATAACTTTAAACATAAATACATTTAGAGAAAGTTTAGGAGATATCAGAGGCTTACAGGGAAAGTCTATTAGTAATCATGAAAGGCAAAAAGTGTACCAAAATTATAGGAGGGTGAAATAACTACCTGTTTCTAAGAGCCATTAAAGACAAAGCAGGCCTGACTTCTTGACCTGTTATGAACTTAGACAATGTTTTTCCAGTGAAGAGCCCTTAATTTGGCCTTCATGCTTTTTCACATCTCCCCGAGAGTGATTGTGGGGCCATTGCTGCTCTAGAAGCTGGAGTGCATGGGTTTCCTGGTAAGTAAGATGCAATTAGTCATGCTTGTGAATCTTTAATCCCACTGTACTCAAGAATCCCATGGGAAGAGTAAAAGGTGCTGGCTCCTGATTTCACTCAATATTCCAGTGGTTAATTACAATAGTTTTTTTTAATTGATCTACAGCCAATCTTGAGAACCACTGACTTTGGAAAGGTTTTTCAACTTGATGTGCATTTTACTGTTGAATGATTATTAATATTTAATATTGATTTATTATTTTAATAAATCAGTGGTCACTCCTTAGCCAGCTTTATACCCAAATAACCACACAGAGAGACTAGGGTCTATTTAATTAGCCTAGAGCTCAATGCTGAGCAATAATTGCTCTATCCTAAGCCTTCAAGCTAGTATAGTTTTCTCCCATACAGATTTACTTGCTTTTTACTCATCTCCCAGGTCCAGCTCATTCTTCCAAGTGTTTCCCAGTCCTCTCCATGTGCAGCCCTCCTCTCCTTCCTGCTCTTTCTCCTCCCCTCACTGTTAAAAAAAGTCTCACCCTATTCTCTGTATTGCTCAGCATTGGCTAGTTGGCTTTTATTGGAAATACAGAGAACAAATGGTAGCATGTTTACACAAATTTGAGACAGGAGATACTTAAACATCACAATGCAAGGTCGGTATTGAAACCAGATGGATAGAGGAATCAGCATTGGTATAAACAAGGCTGTAAAAATATCTTTTATTCCCCTGGATCAATTGTCTGGGAGGGTTACTTTAGATCTGGGAGTGGTAATATATGCCTTTAATCCCAAGTGAAGGTAAAGTTAGTTTGTAGAAGAAAGCACCCATGTTTGATAATGATGTCTAATTGTGTGACAGTAAAGGTGACAAATCAGAGAAGATTTGATAGAATAAGATACTCCCAACTCTCACAAGAAGAGAGAGGAAAGGCAAACTACTTAATGGAGCAATGCACAGAGAGGAGGCAATTTTACCAGGACAATAATAGAGAGATGGGTTGCAGAGAGAGAACTCAGGTGAAGACAGAATGAGCCAGACAATGAAAAGAAACCAGAAGATTAGAGCAGATTGCTGAGTTAGTTTGACGGAGAAGAGTTTGAGTGAGAACAGCTAAGTTGAACCAGCCTGCCCAGAACACAGAAATAGCAGATATGGGTGAGCTTATTAAACAGAAAATCTGAGGCTGAAAACATTCTAGTCCTAGGTTAGGTTGTATGGAGGATAGAAGCTTCCAGAACTAGGCCTAGGTTAGCAGAAGGAGGCAGTGAGTCTCCTAGGCAACAATTGAGCCAGGAGAATAAAATTTACTTTTATAAAAGGGTAAACTGTACACAGCCCACAAGAACATTATGCCAACATTTTACACAAATAGTTTTTACACGAATCATTAAGGAAATGAATCATTGTTCTGTGTCTAGCCAGGGTTTATGGAACAATATTATAATCATATCAGCCCAACATCAAGAAAGAAAAATTTTGTAATATGCATTTTACGTGTAAACCTCTAAAGTAATTATTATAAGGAAGTTCATAATGATAATTTTAAACTAAGAAATGATTGACCTATAGTAAAAACATCTAAAGAGCAACAGTGGCTAATTAAACAATTTTCAACCCACATACAGAGGAAACAGTTCAATGCTGTTTAGATGCCATATTTCTTCTTTTAAACTTTGTGGTTTTCCTAGTAACATTTCTGTGTTTCTTTAAATGAACTGATTTTTTATGAAATTGTGTAATATGGTAATGGTTGTTGAAGTATTTTGTTCAGTTTGCATTTCAGCAAATTGAGGGAAGTAAAATAGGGATGCTGCTTCTTTCTTTCTTTCCAGTGCATCTTCTGTTCAGCTTTGGTGCAATTTTTTATCTGAAACAGTTAGTGAAAGGTGAGAAATAATTTTAATGGACTTTCTTAAGATGAGACTAGTTAATAACCTCTATAATTTGATCTACTACAACACCCTTTGCCAAATGTGATGTCATTCTCAGACATCTCATGTTTAAATATGAGTTTTGCTAGATGCTTTAGCTCATAATTCAAGAGAGAGACAGAGACAGAGAGAGAGAGACAGAGAGACAGAGAGGAGTTTTACTTTAGTAAATTTATTTTTTACTTAAGAATTTCTAAAAAAAAAAAAGAATTTCTATGGTGAGGGTAAGTAAGTATTTTGCATCTTGGATAAAGTACTTAACAATACTTCCAATTAGAAAGTGCCCCTATAAAATAACAAATATTTAAGTGTAGACAATAGTACAATTACTAACTGTTCACTTATTCCATTATAAAAAAAACATTAGCAATGGTAAGGTTAAAATGTGTCCTTATAGGTAAGCTGGTGTTGTGTTAGTGTAATATGTACTATGTTCATACCAAAAACTCCTTTTGAAAACAATTCCCACTAAATAATTCTAAACAAATTAACAGACACTTAATAAAGACTTAAGTTGCATGCATGACGGATAACTTCCATGTGTGATCTTTAATAAGTTATATAATTTGCCTGAGCTTCTTTTTCTATACCTCTATATGTAAACTACTAAGAATAACCAGATTAGACCATCTGTGAAGTTTTTCTTCCAGTGCCATGGCTTGCTGTAAGTAAATATAGACAATAGAGTAAAAAGTTTGCTATTTGTTGGGTGGGGAGGATACTCTTCTCCATAAACTATAAGAGCTAAGTTTAGGCCAAGATTTCTTCAGTCATACTTCAGATTTCCTTTATGTTAGATACACTAACTAAAATAACTTTGACAGAGATTTTTTTTTAAATACTCATCTCAAGGTCAATAGAAAATATGTTACCTAACATCTCTCCTATTACACATTTTCCCTCTCTAAGTTCTTAGCTCTGTCCCAATGAGAAGACGCAGTTCCCTCACATCCAGATGTCCCAGCCAAGAGGCTGGAATGGAGAATGCACCTTGTACTGTTCAGGCCCTTTGAGCTTTGTTGTAAATAAGTAACGGCAGTGTGTATAGATTTTAAGACAAACCAAGGAACCCAAAACTGTGCTACTACCAAATTATTTAAAGAACTAATTTGGGGTGAATTGATGGCCAGGTTGAATAATAAGCTAGTTAGTGAAACTTAGGGAGAAGGACGTGCTTAGGCTTTGATGTGAGGCTTAAGGAGATAAAGGAGCATAATTCGTCTAAACTGAAATTGCTTGAGCACCGTCTTGAAACCTATAGGATAAAAACAGTACAAAAGATTTCACAAAAAGCCAAGGTATATTTTGGGCCATGACATTGGTTCTATGTTTAGAAAATATTTCTTATTCATCTGAATTTATGCAAATATATTGAGTTGTTTTTTTCTATGGCATTTGCAAAAACTTGTACATATGAACACTCAAAGTATTCCATGCTGTTCTATAAGATATTTGAAGGTTATCTAACGTCTTTGATTAAATAAATGATCCTTATTATTCCCCCAGTAATTTGAAAGGCTGTCTAAGATATTTACAAAGTTCTTGTATGCCCTGTGCTCACTAAACTTTCATGCTATATACTTCCTGATTTTTAAGTTTGAAGGAACTCTTTTGCTTTCTGATGGGAAAGTTCCTTCATAGCAACTGCACTTCTCCAGTATTTTTCAATATATTCCTCACATGAATAAATATATATGTGTGTGTGTGTGTATCCAGATACAAAATACTTAGTTAAAACTAGTTATTAGCTATGATTTGAAATTTTTGAAATTTTTATTACATTTATTTATGTGGTTATGAGTATATGTGTGAATGTGTGTGTGAATGTGTCTGTATGCTCACACATGATATCAGATAACAATCTGCAGGAGTTTGTTCTTTCTTTACACTATGTGAGTCACAGGATATGAACTCAGGTTGCCAGGTATGATAGCAAGAACCTTACTCACTGTCTCACCTTACTTGCATAAGATAACAACAACAAAATAAAATCAAATGGAATCAGGGGTTTTTTCAAGTAAATTTTAAAACCATTAATTTTCTTATTATTTATTTATTTATTTTATCTACATGGTTAGACCAAGACAAGTATAATCAAATTTGCATTCAAGCAGTCATAAATATTTCTACCCAAATTGAGCTCTTGACTATTTTACAATATAAAATATTTTTATCATGGATAGATGATGGTTTTGCAAAGCAGCTCTATGACTCATTTTTTTATTTACATGAAATCATATGCTATCGACAGCTTCATCTGTTGGTGCTCTTTGGAATGTCCACAGAGATAATCTTTCTGTCAGAATGATGCAGCTTTTGTCTCAAAATGAGGCATATAAATAATTCCTATATGGAGGATGATCTCCTTCTTTGGTGTCTTTTTATTTTGGTTATCTTCTGTATCCATAAAATAATCTGTTGAGTTCTAAGTGTTTACTATGAATGAATGTAAAATAACACATTTGCCTCTGAGAAAATAAGAAAGGAAGTGGTGCTGAAATGAACCGAGAGGAGCGATACTCTAGTTCTTTACTTTGTGCTTTCCCTACTGATAAACTAATTTAAGTTTTGTAAAAGTCTTACAATTATCTTTTTTCAAAAAATAAATTTTAGCCTTTTATATTCTACAAGGTACTATTTTGGTTTTTATGGGAATCTAAAACATGTAAGCTTCCTGGGAGCAAATGTCATGAATGGATTATAATGAGCTAAAAATCTAGGTTTCTCCTCCTTGTGTTAATACAATATTTCTTTCTTTCTTTTGCAGTTTCTTCTTTGTGGCATATGTGGAATACTGTGCGCCAAAAAAAAATCAGGACTTGTTGTAAGTTTTTGCCTTGTTTTTATAGTACATTGAAGGGTTTGAAATTCAACCATTCAAAATAGATATGGTGACTAGAGATTCTTTGTCTACTTAATGCTGGTAACCTAGAATTAAAGAGAAACTGAGAAGCAAATCTTGGACTTATTGTTTTAAAGGAAACTAGCAACAATATTAGTGATTGAAAAGAGCAGCAAAGTCCCTGAAAAGCTCTGATACACTCTTTAAACATGTGGATAGTCAAACTTTAATATTTGCTATACTGGGAAGTCTATACAGTTTTCTACCTAGGGACTTCCAGTCAATTACCTGTGTCCTCCAGGGAGCAAATAAAGGTAAAACTTACTCCGTGGGAAATTAAACTGATTAAGTATAGATCTGGGGCTAAAGATTGTTAATTTTTTTAACTGGGAAGCTAGTTTCACAAAATCCCAAGACAGATATGGTGCTCTGGTTACAGTTAATTCTTTAAGATTTCTTTAACTCATTTTTATTGCTGTGAGTACCCATCCACTCTTGTTCAGGTGTTTTATTGTACTATCACAGGATTTGGGGGTAGTCAGGACCTTCCCTGTGAACTCTGATACGGGCTGGAAGGGAGCCCTGCATGCTGAAATATAGTCTCCACTTGTTTTCTTGACATTTTATGGGAGTTGAAAAGACGAAAAAGGCACGGTTTATTTCACTGAGTACCATAGGAAATATTATAAACCTTTATAAATTGGTAAATTTATCATATTTTCCGGTGTATAAGATGACTTTTTAACACCACTCGCCCAAAATATCTGTGCCAAGGTCGGGGGTCATCTTACACACCAGTTACTTACTTCCCCTTCCTATGTCCAGCATATATAGTGGGGGTGCCACGTCCATTTCTCCTCTCTGTGTGCCCTGTGCGGGAGTATGAAGCAGGCAGGCGCGAACTGCAACATCTTGCTGTACCTCCAGGAGGAGAGCATGAACCCGCCCACTCGACTTCGGCATGAGTGTGGAGCGCTCCTTAAAGGAGCAGTGTAGGCTGCCACTGGCTGTCTGTTGGCATTTAATAAAGTGCCTGGCTCTCTGTGCCCTGCCTGCACATAGACACATACAGGGTGTGTGTTGGAAGAGGGTAGTCTTATATGGTGAGTATATTCCAAACTCTGTATTTTAACTAGAAAAGTTGGGGGTTATCTTATATGCCTAGTCATCTTATACACTGGAAAATACAGTACACAAGGAATCTGGAGAGTGTTCAATGGCAAGTCAGGTACAGGAGCAGGGCAGTAAATGGGGGTAAGTCATCCTCATCTTTCATCATTCTCAAATGTGTTTCTTTGTGATGATATCTATTAAGGAAAAACAAGTAAAATATTCCCTGTGACAGTCATGTGTAATATGATTGTTAAACATTTGAAGGAAAATGTCTGTATTTATAGTTTTCATCTATGATTCTTCTATCACACCTTAGGTATGGCCTTTATTATTTCTATACCTCTTAACTATCAATACTTGTTGTGGTTGAATTGGAACAGCCTATTGGGAGATGAAATTGGAAGAAGACAAAAATAACTGGAAAGTATGAAAGAAGGAAGGGGTATCATTTAATTATTTTGTTTGGTTGGTTTTTGTTTTTTGTTTTTCAAGACAAGGTTTCTCTGCATAGCCTTGGCTGTCCAGGACTAACTTTGTAGACCAGGCTGGCCTCAAACTCACATCGATCCACCTGCCTCTGCCTCCCGAGTGCTGGGATTAAAGGCATGCACCACCACCACCTGGCTCATTTAATTTTTAAAGACTGTGTGTCTTCACTGCCTTCCTAATTATAAGTTCTAAAGTTAAACTTTTTGGAAGCTACTATGTAAATGGTAGATGTAGTTACTATTAGACTTTGCATTATCTTTCCGTATTTTCTGAAGCTCTTAAGTGGCAAGCAGTGCCAAGGATTTTATGCTGTACAGTAAATGTTTTACAAAATGTCTTCTTTACTAATATCTCTTCAGTATCTCAATAGAATCTCTTGTCTAATGATATTTGAAATAGTATATGATTAAGAACCTGGACACTAATTCTAATATTTTAATTCATAGGTGACAAAATCCAACAGCACATACCAATGGAGTGTTATTTACTATTACAGACATTGAGAATAACATTAGTAGAGACATGTTTAGGTAAAAATAAGTATTTCATCTATTTTTATAATAATATTCATTCACTAGTTGAAGGCTAGAATGGATAATCATTTAATATTATCTGTGAATGAATAAATCAAAATATATACTCAAGAAACTTCATGGCAAATGAGTATCATTTGAAATAGGACGTAATTGGTTTATTCTACTTAAATTTTGAGATACATTTGCAGTTAATGAAATATTTTGCGATTTTTATAATAAATTTTTACCATTATATTCAATCAGGTATACAAAAATTTTATTGCTCTATCACAGGTTTTCAGCCCTGATGACATAAGTGCAATAAGTAAGGCAGAATTAAGTTGGAGAAATTAAACAAATGACTGTACTGGCAGAGAACTTTGCTTGTCAAGTTTTATTTAGTGTGGCCTCATGCATTCAGTCCCTGGCCTTCTCCTGGTATTTCTTGCAATACTACTTTAATAAAGTTTTCCTCTCTCTCTACTCCTAAATCAACCTATTCTACTCCCATCCCATTTAATATTTGTAGCTGGATTTTTACTACTTTGAGAGTAATCTTTTAATCCACCACTTTCCACCCTTTCAAAACCCTAACACCAGATAGGAGAGAAAAAAGATAGATGGGAAAGGGGGTGATGCTGTCATTAGACTACTTCCTGCAGGGTTGAGAGCAGGTTGAGTTGGGTTCCTTGGAGCAAGTCTGATCTTCATCCTCAGGATATCCATCTACCTATCATCTATCCACCTATCTATCATCTATCTGTCATCTATCTATGCATTTATCATCTGTCTTCTTTTTCTTTTCCTCCTCCTCCTCTTCCTCTTCCTCCTCCTCCTCCTTCTGCTCCTCTCCTCCTCCTCCTCCTTTTCTTCTTCTTCTTCTTCTTCTTCTTCTTCTTCTTCTTCTTCTTCTTCTTCTTCTTCTTCTTCTTTCCTTAAGCACAACTATTTAACAAACCACAACTGATAGCAACCAACCAACAATCCACTCTGCTTCTCAGAGCCTTAGCATTTATATGCCCTCTTACATGTCCCCAGAATATGGCTCTGCTAGAGCATGAGGCAAATCATAGTTAGTGGCTACAAAGTAGCTTCATATTCTCATACCTGGGATTAAAAGAAAATATATTTGTTTATATATTTCTGTGGGTTTATAAAAAGAAACCAATTTTCCAAAACTCTCACTAAAAATGTTGACCATGCCATGCTTATATTTTAAAGCTCATTCCACTCAAGGGTATTAATACACAATTCCTCATGATGCCAAGAGCATTCTCACTGAGAGCCAGTAGATACTAGGTACTCAAAAAAATACTTGTTGAACTCAACTGTTGACAGCAAACAATGCCTCAAAATGTAAAGACTAAACACTAAATTGTTATGAAACTATTTTCCCTAAAGAATTAGCACAACAGATGAGATCAGTAATGTCCAGGAAGACCTTCTGAAAATGCTATGACTTTTTTTCTATTAGGGGTCCAAAGAAAAAGCCAAATTATTTCCAGGAAACTATACATGTTCTTGAGATGGAATGTGTGTGGTGTACCAATGGGAAAGAAAGGTATGTTGCAGGGCTAGTGCAGTAGTATACTGCTTGCCTAGGTCTCATATTTTGTCCCAACAATGGACAAGAGAGGAGTGTAATTGGACACTGTGTCCCAGAAAATGGAAATATAAACAGCTAATGAGTTGGTATCACCCTACAAAAGATCTATTAAGTCCTCTAAGGTAATTTGGACCAGTTCTCCAAAGCAAATAAAGTTATTCTGAAGTTACTTAGTTAGCTAAATGTATTAGTATTCAGAGAAAATTTACTCCACAGAAGCACATTACTTACTACTGCCAAGGATTCTCACTAGGTTGAATTAACATCTAACCTCTATGAAAAGAGACCCATATTAAGCCAATTATAAGATCAACAGTAAAAGCCACGATCAGAACAATCAAGCACTGTAATAGTTCACTGTGGTACTAAAGAACAACAAAAGGATTTGAACCATCCTGGGTAAAGTTACGGAAAGTCCTTACTATGCTCATTAAGGGAAATACACAAGAAAATAATGAGGAAAAAAAAAAGATTGAGATAAATTCCCAAAGTTCACCTAAATAGAAAGTTATAGATACTTGGATACTTAGAGAAGATGGCAAAATGAAACTGAATTTAAGTCAGAAAAATCTGACTTGATCACCATTCATTCTTCCAAATTGTATTTGAGCTTCCTGAAAAAGACCTCTGGGAGGGATCACACAGGTGATGTCTTTTCCTTACACAATATCATGCATATAGGAGACGGGTATTATTTTCATCTGGATCTAGCTAAAAGCTATATTTGGTTTCCTTCAGAGTTCTGTTATATATGTAATTGGTTCCATTTTGGAAGTTCTATAATATACTTTGTCAGCAGTGGACTGAGTGGAGTCTCCACTGGCAGGCACACCTGTACCACCTCCTTATAAGCAAAGAAAACATCTTCTCTTCATTGTAGGTTCACCATCCTTGGTCTGCAGCATCACAAGACTCTATTCTGGATATTTCAGCCTTATCAACATTTAATACCCTCTTTCTTCTTCTTCTCAGATGATTCTCTTTTCAGCCTGCTGTATCTGTGGACTCATTGGAGGCATCCTGAATTTTCAGTTTCTTCGGGCAGTCACAAAAAAGACCTCATCGCTGTACCCACTGCATCTTGCTTCCATGTCTTTGGCGTGTATCGGCATTGGTGGCTGCACTATCTCCTCCTGGCTCACTTGTCGCCTAGCCAGCTATGAGCAAAGGAGGATGTTTTCAGAAAGGGAACATTCCCTTCATCACTCGCATGAAATGGCCGAGAAAGTGAGTTTTTTTTTTCATCTTGCCTCACACTGCTACCATGCCATAATCCCTATAATATAGGGGAATCAATTTACAAATTTAGATGGCAATTTGGAGAATCATATTTTCTAAGTTTGACCCTATTGGATTAAGAACAAAGTTTTTTAATAAGTTTTTCTCTGTGATTCATAAGCACAGACACTTTCAACAGAATTTTATAGCCTCTGTCTATTTAAAAACATAGCTCTAAAATACCATTTTATAAATTATTAAGCACCTTATAAATATGGATTCTACCTAAGATACGTATGTATTATACTGAGGAAATACACAAACTAAACACAGCCTCCACTCGAAAATGTCAGCTTTAGAAATCACACAAATTCTCTTTTCCAGTACATCATTTGTGCTTGCAAGTAGATGCATTTGATTATGTAAATTGGGCCCTCATGCATAAAGGAGGCTATTTAGTAAGGCAACAAAAAGCCTTGTCCATCAGTGCAGATATTACAATCCATATAAAGCTTCATTGAATTCTCATCTAAATGTCACGCATATTGGGATAGCTTTGCCTATATTTTGCACGATGCTGCTTGCATAATTTTTCATGAAACTTACTCAAACAGAAACTTATGTTAGTTGCATTAAGGAGCAAATAATATAGAAAGAGCTGTATGTGCTCCTATTACATTCTGTACACATTTCTAAGTTCAGTTCCTGTTACCTCATCTATTTAGGAAAACATAATCATCTGTAACATCAACTCACTAAGATAATGAACAATTATATTTTGGTTTATTTCTTGAAAATAAAATTGTACAATCATAGCATAAAACAAATTGTATCAAGAGTTATGCATATTTCTTTATAATGTTATTTTCAGGTTAAGAAATATTTATTTTATACTTCATCTGTCTTCATTTTGTAAACTATCTATATATAAGGAAAAGAGATTCTCATTAACTGTCTCAAGGAAGTAATTGTGGGACGATCTGTACATGTCATTCAAAATAAAAGAATTGACATTGTAAATAGAAGGACTTACTAGTTTTCAAGCAGGTCGTTAAATTGTTACATTATTGCAAATTGTGATAGCAGCTCCATTTTGTTCTGTCTTTATGCTAGTGTTTTTTAGACTTTCTTTGCATATGTTTGTTCAATATTTATTGTATAATTGTTATATTTACATTAGAGATTGAGGGCTATTGAAATAACCGACTTGCCCAGCTGCCCGGTGGTGCCTCCGACACCAGAGTTACCTACAAGGTACGCTGACTTCTAGGGAGTTACCATGTTGTAATGTTGCTACAGGACGCACTGCCTCTATTAGAAAGCCATGATGTCAGCAGATCAGTCTGTACTGATGCTGTATGTTCCTCAAAGTATCAATTTTAGAAGGGATACTCTGAGGAGCTGACATAACCTTACATGGCAGAATCTTACAGCTTCAGAGTTGAGTATTTTAAAAATTCAGCCTGCCTCTAAGCATCCAAACACAGTTCTGTTTGGATGATTCACAATTCCTTTTGTTCTCTGCTGCATCACAACTCTGACTCAGCATCATCATTCACAGATGATAACTGTGCTTTTCATAATAGATGAGTCTGGATAAAGATGAACTGTATATTTATGTCATGCCAAAATTACACAAACACAAAGACAAAGTTTGAATGTTACTTTTGGTAAAATTATCTGATATAGTACATTTCCAATGTATGTCACATATTTCCAGTTGTGAACAATAAATATTTAAGGCTCTTGGTTTGGCCAAAGAGAATAACTGGAAATGCAGAAAGTTACGTTTTCATCCCATTTGAAGGAAGTACATTTACTTCTAAACATCCAAGTCTGCTCTTGCCCAGATTATATGTGTGCTCTTATTAAATTGGAAATGCCAATTTGCAAATAGAATGATGAGACTCATCCATTTAAAACTAACTTTCACTATTACTTTTTATCAGCAAGTTTACTGTGTCTGTGTTTGAATGAATCTAGTTAAGAAAATTCTTTGAATTTATAAGATTTTAGAAAACATTTTTCTTAAAATCTTACAAAAATATTGATAGTTTAGTTTTATGAGTTTTAGGTTTTTATTTATTTTTTTGAAGTATTTTCATGAAAAGGAAATGGCAGGTGAGATTCTTATTTCTGTTTACTTACTAAGAAGTTTTCTTTCTTTTCTAGCAGAATAATTAAGAAAATGTGCTTCATTTAATTTAATACTTATTATTTGGGGAACTAAGTTTGTTTAATCTTGGCAGCACTCAGTTTTTATAAACTTAATGCCAGCTCAACAACCCCATGTTTTCAGGCCTGCTTTTACTGTGCTCATCCTTAGAAGTCTCCTCAGCAGAAACAAGATAGAAAACAGCCTTACTTGAAATTTTTGCTGCCCTTTTGAAAGTCGACTTGAAGTATAGAATTGTTGATCTTGGATAATAGACAATTTTGCTAATGTACTATCTATAATGCAGTGTCCTTCCGTAGATGTAAACGGCCTCTGATCTCATGACTTCTCCTTGTATAGGAAAAGCCTTGATAGCTAATAAACGGGGTCTAGGAATGTGACCCAGTTGGGAGAGTGTGTGCCTAGTGTCTGGGGCATCACGTAGGCCAGTCGCAGTGACACTATACCTGGGTTTCTAAAACTCAGAAAATGGAAACAAGAGGATCAGAAATTTTAGGCCATCTCAGGTATATAGTGTGTTTCTAAAAAACCTGGGTTTAAAAAAAAAACCTTCTCTCAAACCAAACAAATCATCCAAAGTTCATTTAAATACTTTTCATAATTTCAAGTGTAACTTTTTATGTTATTTTATTTTTCACATCTTTATATTCACATCTTCCAAAGCACATTTCCCTGGTTCCTTTAAAAACATGCTACAAGTTCATTATTGTTTCTTACTGTATAAGTGATAACCATGATGGTTTACCCTAGGATCTCAACATTCAGGAGGCTAAGGCAGAAAAATTGCAAGTTTGAAGCAACTCTGAGCTACACAACAAGTTTAACATCAGTCTGGGCTACATTTCTAGACCCTGTTTAAAACAAAATAAAGCCTAAACACAGCCAACGTTTTTCTCACTGCAAACATAAAGGCCCCATGCACTTTTATAACACTTGTAGAATGTGTTGGCACTTTATTGATGTGTTTGGCAGAGGAGCTTGTGTATTGGGGAAACCTGGTGACTTAGGCAACTTTTTTCTAGGTTAGTTCCTTCCAAAAGAGAGTTGAAGAAAAGGGGGGAAACTTGGGCATGTTGATAGAGAGTGAACTTATTTATGTAGATAAGCCTGAGCTGTCACTTCAAAATTTTCATGTGCTACAAGATGCCATAAAATTTCATTTCCTAAATCACAGCAACAGTAGCAATTCTTGCCCTCCCCCTCCCTCCCCAGGAAAAAAAAAAACAAAAATGGTTTTCATTGGCTTGCAATTTCTGTGTGTCTATCTAGCATATCAATGTCTTACTCTGAAAGTGGATTTTAATCAGTTCATGTTATTTTGATAACAGGAGATGACAGACAACATGAGCAATGGAGCACCACAACTGATATTTAATGGAAGAGTGCAATCGATGTTTTAAAGAACTGAACATTTTTCAGGTTGTTCATGAGGCAGGAGAGGCTGAAGACCTGGGAGCTGCAGTTAAAATGGTTGTTTCATTTGAGGTTATTTCTCCTGAGCATCCATAAAATTATTCCTTCTTAATTTTGCCTCTCTTACACTCTTGCCTTTTTTAGAGGCTATAAACCTTCCAGAAATGTAGCTTAGTTATCTCGGCAGACTGACCAATTGTTCTGAAGAAGAGTTTCAGAAAAATAAATGGAACAGCAATGTTTAATACTGTACACAAATACTATTTGACTAGCATGAGCTTTAGAATTATAATTATCTATTTTATGAATAATTCAAAAGTAAACACATCAAGAACTAAAAATAATTTATTGATGTCTTTGTTTTGAAAGACAAATGACTTCAAGTATGCTAAAACATCAAAACCTCAGAAACGCATTGTTGCAACAACATTGTAATTAATTTCAATTTGTGAATGGACTATATTTCATAATTTATTTGTAAATTATAAATACTACAGCATAAAGGTAATTTCTTAGTGTGGGAAAGAATATTACTATGTATAATATTTTTGCACTTTTCAACAAGTGAAAAATTGTAAGTGAATAAAATAAATGTTTTCATTATGCTGTGCAGATTGATCTGCATGTCTGTGAATGAGTCTAAGAGTAAAGTATTGTGTATATATCGCTGTGTATATATTGTAAATACAGAAAATGCTCACAGCATATATTTCTAGCTATATGAATGTAAATAGGTAATAAAGAAATTGTTATGGTATGAGGTTATTCCATCCTGTGTGAGAAGCCTGTTGCTCAAAAGCCTTCTAAGCCCACAAGGTCACATATTTAATTTCTACTCTATCTGTGCACTTCCTTCTTTTTCCTAAGTCTATTGTGTATAGACAAGCATGGTGGCTGACATGTACGGAGCTGAGTGGCTTCTAGACTGAAGCATAAGTATAAACTTCTTACTCGTTGGGTATTTTACTATGATTATGGTGTTTTGTAAAATTGTTAATATTTATTTAAAAGTTTAAGTTCAATCATGTAAGTCTGTATTTTTAAACAAAAATAATTATTATTTATGATTATTCCTGATATATTTATTTCAAATAACTTTCAGCCATATTAAGCTCTATAGAAGGGAAATGATAACCTAAATATAAGTTAGCACTACCTTTGCTATATTTTATTTAGCTGTTTTATTTCCTCTGATGATTAACATGAAGGTCATATCTGAGAAAGTATATATTCAATGCATACTAAATGAGTTCTCAGTATAAGAAAATTCAAAGTTAAACTGACATTCATATAGCTAGATTCAATCCTCTTCCATAATGGAATATTAAAATAGCAACCAACAATATGTGTAAATGAACAAATGGCATGTACTTTAAAAATATTTATGAAAATTAATCTCTTACAACATACAAATTAGTATTTTTAAATGAGTAACCCTGTGCTATATTTTTTATTGATTCCCAACACTAAGCAAATTTCAACTCATTTTTATGAGCTACTCAATCACAGTTAAACTAATGTATTTAATGCTCAGTATGAGAACACACTATAATCACAAGCAAGACAGAAGTTTTCATTGTGCTAACAAAACAGCAATAATTTGGCCTAAGGATACTGTGAGCCTTTGACAAAGTTATCATTCAACCTGTGAAGATGAGCTCCTTAGAAAATTCTGGCTGAACAGAAATAAATGGCCTCTCTTTAATTTTGAACTCTTCCTCATTCATTTGGATACTTCATTGTCTGGTATAGTACAAATAGTGTCCATAGATTCAATCTTAATAATTAATCAGCATCATCACTATTCCTTTCATGCTGCACATAGGCATGATACTTGCAACTAAACATATAAACTGTAAAAATGTAGAAATCTCATGTATATATTGTTCTACCAAATTTATGCTGGAGAGAACTCCATCTTTAAAAATGAAACCACTGACTCTAATTTTTCATAGCATTTCTCTGTAGACGTGTTGTAAAATTCAGAATTAGATTACATCAACATGTTTAATGCCTTTTGAATTTGTTTATAAAAGCACATATTAAAAGACCAAGGTAGGCTATCACTGCTTCAAAACACAGTTAAAAAGAAATGCAATTACTGCAGTTACCTACATAATTCACAGTGTGTATGTGTCATCAATTCTAGACAGGTCTTTAAATGTAATTATTTCAACCACATGTTTTCCTAGCCCAAATTGAAGTGATTTACTTAGAATATGAGATGATTCTTGAGATAAGTGGGGAAAGTTAAGAGGACATTATTCAAGCAATTTAAAATTTAATTTTGACAATCAGCTGACAAGGAATCAAACACATGAGTGCCTACATCCTAGTTTTAGTATAAAGCTACCCTTGAGGAAATATAATGTGACACTAAATTAGGAAAATATATGTGAGACTGGTATGGAGTATACTTTAAGTGCAGAAAGAAAAATCTCTCTCTTTTTGGAAATTTAAAAGTATGTTTGTGTGTGTGTGTGTGTGTGTGTGTGTGTGTGTGTGTGTGTGTGTTACACACATCCACATCTGTTTTGAAGCAGAGCGTTGTATAGTGACTCCTGGTGTTTATGTAATAAAGTTGTGTGCTTTGAAAATACAAAGCCTGTGATTCTTGTTCTTTTTAAGGCACAGAGACGATTTCTTTCAATAATTATGCAACGAAACTTCTGTTCTGACACTGGCAAAGAGACAAATCCCCATGAATAAGGAAGAAGGGCATCAGAGCTAAAGAATAGTGGAACACAGAAAGGTAACTATTCACATAGAAAGAACTAGAAAATATTCGAATGCAGAGAGGTTGAAAACATTGAAGATATAGAAAAAAGGAAATGATAATAATATAGTAAAATCCTTGAGGTTCAGCAGGGAATAAGCTGTATCTAGTCATTGGCACAGCCATGACTAGTGAAAAACTGCGAGTCATGAATCCAGCACATCTGCTTGGCACAGTCCAGCAAAGCTGAGCTAACGGTCACCACTGTGCTGCCATTCACCTTGTTTCTGATCTCTACATGTTACATTTGTGGGAGACTTTTTACAGTATGATTCATTTATATCTTTTCCCCAGAAAATTAGTTGTGTTCTCAAAGAAGTAACCTTTTCTGGTCCTACTCAGGATTCTTTTTGCCATGGAAATTGTGAAAAGCACAAAAAGGTTGGATAGCCCCGGAAATCCGTTGGCACACCTGCCCTGAGCAAACTCAGAAACAATAGATTTGGCAACAGATGAGATTACAGGCTTCCTCCTATATGTAGCTCATTGGACATTGCCTCCAGAAAATAAAAACTTAATAACAAAGTTAGTTTGCCTAAAATATCCTTTGATAATATATAGATGATATAAAATTATTATTAAAAATTGTTAATAATAAGGAAACTGGCTCACATTAAATCACAGTGAGGTCTTTTAACTAAAAAAAAAAAAATACAAAGAGAAAACAAATAAATAGAACAAGCCAGTCTACAGCCTAGGAGAACTTTCAAACTTTTAAACAAGGCTAACTCACAAGTTGTACTTCAACCACGCAAGGCTTCGGAAATCACCTAGACTGACTCAAATATTTTTTTTATTTTTTAATATTTCACTTTCCTGAAGACTGGAATGTCTTTCATAATCTTTCTACAGGTTCTTCTACAGTCAACCAACCATCAGTCAGTAAAAGTTCTAAATGGAACAAACACATTCACAAACTGGGCACAACTAGTGAAAGCTGGTGAATAGTGGTCAGTCTGCCCATGGTAAAACTGAGCACTTGCGTTAGAGGGTGCATAGGTCTTTTTCTCATAAATATTTCCTTGCAGAAAGATTACACTAACTCAGTAATAGTCAATATTTGACACATAAAATGAGTTGTTGCAGATCTCCTGCTCCTGGAGAAGTTTGCTCATAATGTTGGCATGTGTCAGTGCTCACTACTGCATTTTTGTGCTTAGACAGTTGAAAATAATACTGCTCTGCTTTTCACTTGAGTCTTCAACTCAACTTTTAAAATGGCACATCTTAAATCTTGTGTTCCAAACTACATTTTCAAAGATTATTTAGCAAACATATTTCAGAAACTTATGGAGAAAATCTTGAGCTCCATTTTGTTAGAACACTGTTTCCAAATAAAATTTTGGAAAGTTGTCTCCTGTATCAATGAATTCAAGGTTGGTCCCACTTTCTCTTCTAATAGACTTAGTGTATCTGGATTTATGTTGAGGTCTTTCATCCACTTGGACTTCAGTTTTGTGCAGAACGATAAGTATGGCTCTATTTGTATTCTTCTACACGTAGCCATCCAGTTAGATCAGCACCATTTGTTAAAGATGCTATCTTTTTTCCATTGTATGTTTCTGGTTTCTTTGTCAAAAATCAGATGTCCGTAGGTATGTTGATTTATTTCTGGGTCTTCAATTCCATTCCATTGATCAACCTGTCTATTCTCATGCCAATACCATGAGGTTGTTATTACTACTGCTCTCTAGTAGTGCAGCTTGAAACCCAGGAAAGATAATATATCCAGAAGTTCTTTTATTGTACATAATTGTTTTCATTATCCTGGGTTTTTTGTTTTTCCATATGAAGCTGAAGATTGCTCTTTCAAGGTCTGCAAAGAATTGTGCTGGAATTTTTATGAGAATTGCACTTAATCTGTAGATTGCTTTTGGTAAGATGGCTGTTTTTACTAAAATGTCCGAACTTGTCATCATTTCATTCTTTTCTTCTCTAACTAATCACCTTTCTGAAAACATATGTAATATTTCTTGTTCAAAGTTTATTACAGCCAAGAAATTCAGTTATTCCAAAACCATAAATTGTAAGTTGTCAGTTACTTGTCACAGAGGAAACCAAATCAGATTGGATGCCTAACAAAAGTATACAGAGGGACTTTTTTCACCCCATTTACCAGGAGAGCTACACATTGAATACATATCTCTCCTAGGAATTTATTTTCTCATGTATTGTTTAAAAAAGATGAAAACTGTTTCAAGCTTAATATTATACTTCTTATAGTAAAAGTAACACATTTGTTTTTGGCCTCCAACCTTTGCATAGTTGGAATTCTGAAAAGATGAGGGGCCATCTTTATTCTTTTTTATATTAATTAAGTGCTGCTCCCCAAGACCAGCTCCAGGAACAGCAAAAAGGAAAGAAGAGAGGTGAATCCTCAGTAGGGAGAAATGAGCAGGCAATGAAAGGCTGGTTAAGGGAAACCAACCATTGGTTGAACAACTACCCAGAGGAGCTAGTTGTTGAGGAGAGGCTGAGGAACAGAGGAAAGAGAAATACTTGCAGACTCAGGCATATGCCATACAAGCTGAGGTCTTAAAGCCTAGGAGAACTTTATTTGCAGTCTCTCCATCTGTCTCTGTCTCTGTCTTGGTTGCTGTCTGACTGACTCCTTGTTCATTATCACCCATCTTTCTAACTCTCTTCTTGCTTGTTCCCCATCTAAAGCTCTTGCTGTTCCCTGTCTCACTCTAGCTTACTCTCTCATGTCTGTTACTTTCTTGCACCCCTCTCCTTGAGCTAACCCCAGTATTTTATTGAAAGAAAGTTAAATTTTTTTCATTGCAGATTACATCATGATTTTTTTTCCAACTTTACAATCACTAGGGTGAACAAAACACAACAGAGTAACAAGGAAATGCGAAAAGTTCTGTAACCTACAACAAAGCATACAACAAAAGTCAATCAGTTTTCAAGCAATGGTCAGCATGACCTGATCGTTATTTTTTAAATAGTACATGGGAAAGTTCAATCATAAATTTCCCCAAGTCTAAAGCCAATGTGTTTACAAGATGGTCATAGCAACATAGCTTGAGCTAAATGTTCTTTAAAAAAAAACTTGACCTATTCCCAGTCCCAAACCAACAGGTGTGCTATCGAAGCTTAGACTAACTGCTAAGAGATCCTCTATTGTAAAATATCTGTAACGGGGCTGGAGAAATGGCTCAGAGGTTAAGAGCACTGTCTGCTCTTCCAAAGGTCCTGAGTTCAATTCCCAGCAACCACATGGTGGCTAACAACCATCTGTAATATGATCTGACATCTTCTTCTGGCCTGCAGGTATATATGCAGGCAGAACATTCTATACATACTAATAAATAAATCTTTAAAAAATAAAATAAAATAAAATATCTGTAACGTATGACATTCCAAGCTCACCTTCTATTGTTCTCAAAGCAGATTCTAAAGACACATTTCTAAAGGAAAACAGTATCTAGCCAGGTACTGTTATAT
The DNA here is from genome assembly GCF_964271855.1 of Acomys minous. Lineage (NCBI taxonomy): Eukaryota > Metazoa > Chordata > Mammalia > Rodentia > Muridae > Acomys > Acomys minous. The sequence goes on along the minus strand of NC_140489.1, from coordinate 76,566 downwards.
CTACATCTTACATGCAGTTTATGCTTCGGTGCTCACAGTCAGAGCAAAAAACTCTGCCATTGTCTCAAGCCTTTGTCCAGATGCCCTCTTTCAACATTCTCTATGGGGAAAAGTTTTTCACTGTATGATTTTCCTTATAGCTGAGAAATAAAGAGAAAAAGCTATTTGAGGAGAAATAGCAGATTTCTAAATAACATGATACCTGGACCATGCATAATATTTATGGGCAACAGTGATCAGGCAGCAATCTTTGGAACTTTGTCAAGCAAAGCCTCAAGAGCTGTTCTAGATGTCTAGAGATCATGCTGGACAGTCTCTGGAACTTTGTCAAGCCAAGCCTCTGCAACTTATTCTCATGTCTGCAGCAACTAAGAATTTTTTATTTTAATGTTGTGCTTCATTTGCAGCTAGAGGATTCACTTCCTGGTTGCCCAGTGCATTTCAAGCCTTTACTCAAGTTCTGCTATACTGTGCTATTGAGAATTTCCAAAACATCTCTAGAACTTTACAGACAAATCTAAAACGCCACCAAAATATTTTGTTAACTACCAGAAATCAGTCATGACTACCCTTTGCTCTTGGTTCTCTCCAACACAGCAGGATTTTGGTTTTCAAACATCATTTCATAACAACTTGAGGAACAGTTGAATGAAAGGCTTCAAGCTTTTTTTCATTTTTGTCCAAGAAAGAAAGTGACCAGTGCCATCATTCACAGCTTTACTCGCCAACACTTGTCCTCACCCTAGACTACAAATAAGCCCAAGAATGAGAAAACACCTGTCTTGGTTAGATTTTTGCCAATTAGACACAAGCTGGAGTTATCTGGGAAGAGGAACTGCAATTGAGAAAATGCTTCCATCATACTGCATCCAGGCAAGTCTGTAGGGCATTTCTTCATTAGTGATTGATGTGATAGGACCCACCTAACTGGGTACCACCCCTTCACAGGTAGTCTTGGGTGGTACAAAAAAGCAGGCTGAGCAATCCATGGGAAACAAACCCGGAAGCAGCACTCTTCCACAGTCTGCTCCAATTCCTGCCTCTCAGGACGTCCCCTGATGTTCGATTATAACTGTAAGCCAAATAAACTTTGTCATCCTTATGTTGATTTTCATCACAGTGTATTTACCACAGCAATACACACACGTGTGTGTGTGTATATATAGTCTTTGGTTCCTGTTTAGAAAGATGTCTAGAGTCCAGATGTCCAGAGCCCATATTGCTATTCAGAAAGTTTTCATTAGCCAGTCTTTTCTATTTGCAAAGTACGTTAATGAGTCCTCTTACATAAATCTCTTAGAAAATAAAACCAAAGCTCTATAGTATAATAAAATGAGTTAGTGGAGGTGATGTCAAGTTTCTAACTCACAATATAGTGAGTGCTAATAATTTTATCTTGCTGCTATTTTCTATCAGCAAAAAGGATGGTGTCATGTAGCTGGTGAAAATTAGCCATTTTAAGCATTATTTAAATGAGTGTTATCCATAAATACAAATATTAGTCATCTTTTTTGTCATTCAAGACAGGGGTTCTCTATGTAGCCTTGGTGCTCCTGGAACTCTCTCTGTAGACCAGGCTAGCTGCAAACTCATAGAGACCCACCTGCCTCTGCCTCTCAAGTGCTAGGATTAAAGTCATGCACCACCACCACCTGGCTACAAATAATAGTCTTCTATTGACATCATTTATTTAACATAAAGTAAAAACTAGCCAAACACCAATATTTCACCCACTGATCAGGTAATTTTACCAATTACTCCAATTAAATCATGCAACATGCTACTTGTAGGTTCATAGCACAAACCATAATGTTCTCTCTCCTTTATTTGCTCTTCTGGTTTCATACCCAAATTCTGGCTTTATGGTACTAACTTGATGTTTTGTTCTACTACCTGAACTTGAATCTGTGAATTTACCTTTGCAGCTATGATAGTTAGCTTAGTTTGAGTTTATTGCTGTGAAGAGACACCATGACCATAATAATTCTTATTAAGGAAAATATTTAATTGAGGCTGTCTTACAGTTTCAGAGGGTTAGTGCATTATTGCCATGGCTGGAAGTACAGCAGTGTGTGGGCAGATTTGGTGCTAGAGAAGGAGCTGAAAGTTCTACATCTTGATTAAAAGGCAGCAGTGTGTGGAACACTGAGTGTAACTTGAGTAAATATGACCTGCCATCACAGTGCCACACTTCCTCCAAAAATGCCACACCTACTCCAACAAGGCCACATCTCTTAATAGTGCCATGCCCTATGCACCAAGCATGGTCACACGTGAGTCTATGGGGGTCATTCCTACTCAGATCACCACACCCCCAAGTCCACTGTCTTCAGAATAACTCAAGGTTGTTTATCAAAACTCCGTACTCCAAATCCAGGGAAGATAATCTAGTTGTAGTCAGTGAACCAGCACCAGCTGGCTAAAGCAGCAGCTTCAACAATATCAGTCACCTGGCAAACAGACATTTGTTCAAATTACAGATAACAATTCAAAGGATGGTTATCAAACAACTAAAAGAAAACAGTTCTGTCCCAAGTAAAGCAGGTAGAGGACCTAGGAGGACTTTAGAGGCACCTTAAGTAGGATAGAAAGACGGCTAATAGGGACAGGAGAAGTAGACCTATTTTAGGCTCAGTTCCTTGGAGCCATTACACTCTTCATTGTCAGCAAACACAGCAATAGGAGCAAGCAACAGGAGGAGCAATAGCCTCTTTGAAGTCTTCTCTGAAACAGCTCTCTCTAGAAGCATCTTGAAGTAAAGCAACGAACAGACTAGCAATATGAAGTCATGCAAAAGTGATTGATCTTTGTTATTTGGACTATTTATACTCTCCCATAGACCATTCAGGATGTTTTACAACTGACAAAGACCATGGCCCACATGAGGTTCCCTTTCTAGTGAACAAACATCATTCGCCCTTTCACTTGGGATCAAAACAAAAACATGTTTTTTTAATTTTAATTAATTTTTTCATATCACAAAAACATGTTTATTTACATCCACTATATTTAGGTCTATAAACTATTAGAAATAACTTTTTTCTTTTGATAAAACTATTCCTTTACATATCAGATCTGTTCATTTTCTGTTTGTGCCCCTTTCAGGTCCCTAGTTTAGCTTATTCAACTGCTAAAAAAAACTATCAGGAGAAAGGTTTTCTTCAAGCTTGAACTAATAATGATCTTAGAGCCAATATGGTATGAGGTGGGAGGAATCACAAGAAATATCAAGATAAAGTGAGACAAAAGGACAGGATTACTTTCCTTAAGCCATTGGTCTACATAACTCAAAGTACTCCATCTTTAACTAATCATGGTATTCAAGATATGTTGTGATCTTTAGGTTATTTGCTGTCCTTTGAATTTTAGCATGGCACCTGTTTGCATACAGAGCAACTAGAGTAAATACATCTTGTGCACAAATGAGGAGCATTTAAAATTGTTAGTATGGAGATGTTCTGGTGACATCAGAGAAAGCTGGATATAAGACACACCATGTCTAAGTTCTATTTTATCTACTTTCTCTTAAAACGTCCCATGCCATGTTCCTTGGAATGTGTAATGTCAAAGGCCTTTGAATTTACACCCACACAGACTCTGCAGCCAGAAAATAGCTCATTAAACTGCAGCTATAAAGCCATCTTCACAAAATGTAAAAATGATTTCCTATTTTTGTTCTGCTGTGAGATGAAGACGGAAGTGAGATTTCCATAAGCACCTGTGTAAGTGCTAAGGGTAGTTTTAAAGACAGATCACTTAGATCTTAAAAAGCTGAACAAAGGGTGTTGAAACTTACTTATAGTAAGGGTGAATTAGAAAGAAAGAAAATATGGCCTTAGAAGACATAGAAAGAGCATAGTTTTCATTAAAAGACAGCAGATTATAACAGGTACATCCAATCTTCCAGAAGAGCATCACCTCTTGAAGCATCTCTTTTTATCAGACTGTAAGAAAAAAATAACCACAGTTACATACTATACTGTGTATGCACCTATGTGTGTGTGTGCACACACAGAAACACACACATACACACTATATATATATATATATATATATATGTATATGTATATATGCACACATACTTCACATACTTTTATTTAAGCCAACCTTCTTCTCTAATATGTGTCTATTAATCAAAAGGCTACCTAACTGCCTTACTAGCCTTTCTAATAATAACGGACAGATACCTACATAGATACTCACAAACTCATACAGGTACCTGCACATATCTCTCTCTCTCTCTCTCTCTCTCTCTCTCTCTCTCTCTCTCTCTCTCTCTCTCTCTCTCTCTCTCTCTCTCTCTCTCCTGTCTGTCTATCTGTCTGTCTCTGTCTGTCTCTGTCTCTGTCTCTCTGTCTCTCTGTCTCTCTCTGTCCCTGTCTCTCTCTGTCTCTCTCTCTCTCTCTGTCTCTCTCTCTCTGTCTCTCTCTCCTCATTTGTATTCTTGTTTACTAGACAATTTATTCTCTATTATAAGGGCCTAATATGATTCATAAGAATTTATTTTAAGCCGGGCGTGGTGGCGCACGCCTTTAATCCCAGCACTCGGGAGGCAGAGGCAGGCAGATCGCTGTGAGTTCGAGGCCAGCCTGGTCTACAAAGCGAGTCCAGGACAGCCAAGGCGACATAGAGGAAACCCTGTCTCAAACAACAACAACAACAAAAGAATTTATTGTAAAGATTCTTTAAACTGAATTTGTGCATTATAAACAAGGACACAGTATAAAGAGTAGACATTCAGAAATTTAGGGCATGACGTAGATAGTTCAGAAGTTAAGAGCATGTGGTATGAAGCAGAAGACCCTCATTTAGTTCCTAGCACCTACATATGGAAGTAAATTCCTGTAAATTCATTTCTAGAGGGATTCATGTCTGGTATCCTCAGAAATCTGCACTCATATTCACATATCCACACACAGACATAATAAAAAATTAAAAATAAAAGGAAATTTAGAGCCGGGCGTGGTGGTGTATGCCTTTAATCCCAGCACTCGGGAGGCAGAGGCTGGCAGATTGCTCTGAGTTTGAGGCCAGCCTGGTCTACAAAGTGAGTACAGGACAGCCAAGGACACACAAAGAAACAATTTTTTTAAAAAACCAAACAACAAAAAAAAAGAATTTAGGACAAAATGGTCACATAGGTATAGAATCTTGTATACATTTTCTTATATACAAAAGAAAATTAGCTTGAGTGTATTTGTATAAATTGGAAGAGCTGTGTGTCATATCCCAGTAATGGACAAATTATAGGAGAGTTTGCTGTGTATAGGAGAAAATGGAATACACATGAAATAATATAAATAACACTAACACATGTTTTAAAGAGACAGCTGTTTTCCCTGCTAATTATTACTCTATTCTCCTTGTAAACAATTATGTTTTGAGGTATTTATTATTTGTTTCATTAATAACATTATAATAACAAAAAAGACATGTTTCTCTTTGCAGAATAATACAAGGGGAACATAAATTAAAATTCTTTATTATAGAGCCAGGCATGGTGGTGCATGCCTTTAATCCCAACTCTGTGAGTTTGAGGCTAGCTTGGTCTACAAAGTGAGTGTAGGACAGCCATGACTACACAGAGAAACTTTACCTCAAAAAAATTATTTATTATATCTAATAAACATGTATTGATTTGATAATGCTATCCTACTTTTCTGAATTTATGTGTTTTGTGGATTTTGTGTACATAGTTTAGTAAACTTTGATGGGTTTGCACACCAAATAGAATGAAACCATCAACTACCTAGCTATTTATCACTGCAATTCCAACCATTGCAGAAGAGTGAAAATGGTAACATATTCTTTAAAGTCACAGTTTTGTAAACTTTAGTAGTGTTATAATTATCTAGAGTATTTGTTAAAATAGATTTCTGCATCACCTGACAGAGTGAGTGAGTGAGGCTGAACATGACTAAGAATTTTTATTTGTAACCTGTTCCCATCTACACTGACACCACATAGATAGTAACAGAAAGATGATTTGAAGGCCAGCAATAAAATACCTTTCCAGAAGTGTGCCAGGTACTTGTCTGTAATTCCAGCACTCTGGATCAGAGGCTTCACAGCAAGTTCAAATTGCAAGCAGCTAGGTCTCTCCAAGGTCAAAACCAACCAAGCAAAACCCCCAAACTCCCACACTATATTAAAGATATTGGAGCCTAATTTACAAATTCACTTAGGTTATTTCATGTTTGTTTCATATGCAAGATAGAGCTCACAAAGTGTAAAGGCTCTGAACTGGAATGAACTATAATGTGCAATTTTTTTTCAATTCATTTACATTAGTCTCAGCATCAGCAATCTAACAAGAAAGTATAAAGAACCTTCAAAATAAAAAAAACATAATCTTAAATTGCTTTTTAGGAAGGATTATATGCAAAACTAATCCATCAATAAACAATTGCATCAATTTTGCCAATTACACATTGCATTAGGCTGAAATCAAAGAAGACAAACGTAAAGCTCATGTTTGCCATCTGCTGATACATTGGTGTATTACAGGTGATCAGGGGCAACTAAAGACTGAAGTAGTTTTTGTTTAAATCTTTGCTTTGTGTTTCTTTATTTTCAAAAACCATTGGACAAATTTTAAATGTGTAATTTCTCAAAAGTACTATATTACAATATTTTGAAACATACAAGGAAATCTATTGCCTTGGCTAATCATATTAATTTTAAATAACTACTGTGTGTTGATTTTAATTATTTCTATTGGCAATACTGCAAATCCAGTATCATCATTCACATTCATATACAGAGTGACTCTTTTTTTTTTTTTTCAAGACTGGGTTTCTCTGGGTAGCCTTAGCTGTCCTAGACTCACTTTGTAGTCCAGGCTGGTCTTGAACTCACAGCGATCCACCAGCCTCTGCCTCCCAAGTGCTAGTGCTAGGATTAAAGGCGTGCGCCACCACTGCCCAGCCTACAGAGTGACTCTTATCAAAAACATAAAACATGTGATTTCAAAATAATTGCTTAATCTGAATCAAATCTTTATGTACATAATTTGATTATAACTAGAGAAAGATCTGAAATTAATTATACATGATATCTAAGACTGCTTCCTATGTGGGTTCCTGATACCCAGGATTGTTTCCCATGCTTTTATATGATATTCATTACTGTTTTCCATGAAGGTAATTGCAACCATGACTTCTGCCTATGCAGTTAGATATCATCCAGGACTCCCTCCCATGGCGGAACATGACATCCTAAACTGCATCCCATGAGGATCCCTTGTGGTTTTATAATATCCATCACTGCTTCCAGTTTTAATGATGTGCAGAACTGTTTCTCATACTTTTATATATAAAATGGTGTTTCTTATTTGGGTAATGGCACCCAGGACATATTCCCATGTAATTACTTAATGTGCTGGCTAGCCTTGTGTCAACTTGATTAGCAGTATCTGAAAAGAGGGAGGCTTAACTGAAAAAATGCCTGCATAAGATCTAACTGTAAGCCATTTTCTTAATTAGTTATTGATGGGGAAGTGCCCAGCCCATTGTGGGTGGTTGCATCCATGGGCTGGAGATCCTGGGTTCTATAAGAAAGCAGGCTGAGCAAGCCATGGGAAGCAAGCCAGTAAGCAGCACCCCTCGATGATTTCTGCATCAGCCCCTGCTTGAGTTCCTTCAACAATGAATAACAATGTAGAAGTGTAAGCCTAATAAACCCTTTCCTCCCTACCTTGGTTTTTTGGTTTTTTGGTTTTTTGGTTTTTTGGTTTTGTTTTCTTTTGTTTTTGTTTTGGTTTGGTTTTTTTGTTTTTTTGTTTTGTTTTGGTTTGGTTTGGTTTGGTTTGGTTATGATGCATTGTCTAAGCAATAGAAACCTTAACTAAGACACTTAATATACAAAAACTACTTCCCACGCATGTTCATGAAGTCTGCCCAATCTTCCCATGTAGTTCCATAACATCACTGTGGTCCAGACCAGGATAGGAGTCTGCTTTTCTCTCTTGCCCTTCCTGGGACAGTGAATGTTTTGGTCTGAACCAAGGCCATGAGTTCCAGAGAGAACATCTCAGGGTAAGGAAGGTCTGACATGTATTTCACTCACTCTGCAGGAGCTTGGACTCTTCTTGGACTCAGCATAGCAACACTTCCCTCCCCCAACCCCACCCCTGCCATAAGTTTGTTATCAGGCCCCAGTCCACAGGAAAAATCGAATCAGGGTTTACCTGAAAGAGGGAGTGGGGATTGAAAGTAGGATACAGAGATGCGAGAAATAATGAATCAAGTCAGGAAGTTTCTGATCAAGATTCACTTTAATGTCCTACTCGTAAGAATATATAGAGAGCAAGGTCAATAGGATCTATTCTAATCTCACTCACTTGCCCCCGGGCAAGAATACAATAGCCTGAATCGCTCCCTATAGAACTTCCTAGTTCTCTGAGTAGCTCCCTGTAAGAACTTCCTTGATCCTCTGGGTGGTTCCACGTTGGGACTTCCCTACTTCTTTCAAAGGTAAATAGTCCAAGGATAGCCTAGAACACAATACCTCATGAGGCAAAGGTCAGCAACTCGAAGGTCACAGCATGCAGCCTAAGCACAGGATTTCTGACATGGCAGAATTTGGCATGGGTTCCCACAGTTTGTAGCATTAATTTGATTTACTAGATAAACTTGGCCAGGTAACTCCTAACTGCCTGACTGGCATTTGAAGTTTGAATGTTGGGCTAATTATACCTATTTGGGCATAGTTTGTCTCTTCCTAAACTCAACTTCCTGACCCCCCTCTCCCCTTCTTACAATGAATTTAACCCTTTCTCCTGCCTCTTCCCCTTCCTCTTCCTCTTCCCATACTCCCTCCCTCTCCTTCCTCCTCTAGGCCTGTCTCTTCCCTTCCCTCCCCTTCCACCACCCTCTACTCAGGTGCCCTTGGTCACAGACTTGGCGCTCCAGCCTGGCAGGTTTGCTGGTGAGCTCTCCCCCAGATCTGCCTGCTAGTGAAGCACCAATCTCTGTTCTGTTTCACTCCCAGGAAACTCAAGGGGCCCTGAACAAATTGATGCACCAACCAAGAATATTTCAATCAGAGAACCTAGACCCCCTGTTCAGGTTTTTTTGTTTGGTTGGTTGGTTTTGGTTTTTCAAGACAGGTTTTCTCTTGTAGTCCTGGCTGTCCTAGACTCACTTTGTAGACCAGGCTAGCCTTGAATTCACAGAGATGTACCTGCCTCTGCCTCCCTAGTGCTGGGATTAAAGGTGTGCACCACAGGGCCACTCCTCACTCCTACTTCAGTACCCCACAGAGAGAGATAAAAAGAGAGTGGAATAGGAACAAGAGAGGAAGAGAGGAACAAGAGCACTCTCTGGTTCTTAACACCACAAAAATATTCACTTTAAAAAAAATTTTTTTACTTCCATTTGAGAAGGATTATACTATGCTGTGGACGTGACTATGTAGACAATCATGGCCTCATGAACTTGCCTCCAAAGTTCTGTGATTAATAACATGTGCTACCATGCTTGGCAATATTTATTTTTGGAAATGATTGTATGGGCACTGGTGGAAAAGCTGAAATTATTTTAAGAGGTATTGTATTGTCCCAATTCTCCACTGCTCCTTTTATCTATGTTATTTAGTTTTGTTCTTCTTTCCTCCCCCTCCGTGTGTGTGTGTGTGTGTGTGTGTGTGTGTGTGTGTGTGTGTGTTGACTATGAAGCACAGGCTTTTCTCAAACTCATAGCAATCTTCTTGTCTGTATTCTGAGTGTTGGGATTGGAGAACAATAAGTCTCTCTCTCTCTCTCTCTCTTCCTCCCCCCTCCCTCCCTCCATCCCTTCCTCTACCCCTCCCCCTCCCTCTCTCTCTCCTACAAAAAGAATTTTAGTTGTTATTTTATGCGTATGAGTATTTTGTCTATATGTGTGTCTTTGTGCTCTGTTCATGCCTGTTGGCCATGGAGGTGAGGAGATCGTGTCTAAACCCCTGGAACATGAGTTACAGATAGTAGTGAGCTGCCCTATATACTGGGACTGAAACCTGGATGTTCTGGTTGAAACTTCAGTGTTCTTAACTTCTAGGGTATTTTCTATTCCTGATAATGTTTACTGTCCAAAGCATTCTAGGTCACATGGGGATCAGACTTCTGTTGACGGCATCCCTGCAGGTATCAGACAGAAAACCAAACCACACTAAGAGGTGAGAGTGAAAGCCTAGTGCAGACGAACTTTGTCAATCTGAATCAGACTTGGAGCAGTCTAATACTAGGCAGTTCATTGTCAGTATATTTAAAACACAGTACAATTTGGGAAACGATTTCTAGGTGACATCAGTCCAATCGGTCCAATTCCAGGTATATAATAAAGTTTAAGTTGTGACTACATAGAAACTCCTTTACTAAGTACATATGACCATGAGGATGGATTCTATAGCTAAAAGACCTACAACTTAATATGGTCTCTGACAAATATCATGGAGGTCATCCAGCCATAAAGTACATATGAAAGCCACACCTAAGGATGGGTAGTAGTCTGGGGAATAAAGAGTCTGGAATAATCATTCTGGAGAATTTGGGTAAGTCTGACTCTATAGCAAAAATTAGGTGATGTCTGCCTCCACAGATAGCAAAAAAGTCACAAGGTCATTAACAAAATCCACTCCCAACCATTTTACTGATATAGGCATTTTATCTCTTCATTGAGAAGATGATACTGTGTGTTTAACATTCCTCGTTTTCCTAGTGACCTGTGGGTGCAAGGACCTTTGGCTCTTCAACATCCTGTTGCTCATTAAACAGTGAAACTCTTCTGCAAGTGGGATAACTATCCTCAGGTAAGGATGAGCTCCCTATTTGGCTATCCAATGCAATGTGGTCAGTCCTGAAACCATATTCACACAGCCAACATAAATGGACTCAGAAAGTTTTATTCATATATTTGAGCACATTTATTCACACATGCACAACAAGGAAGAAATCAGCCAGAAGAATTTGGAATGGAGAGAGGCGAGGAAGGGGGAAAGTTGTGTAATATATTTAAATTAAAATACATAAAAATAAATTTTGAATTAAAAAGTGGCCATAGAAATAGCTTAGTTAAGAGCAATGGGTATAGTTTCATAGGACACAGGTTCCATACCCAGAAGTCACATGGTAGTTAACCGTTTGCTGTAACTCCAGTCCCAGGTATCTCCTGCCTAAAGCTTTAAAAAATAGAATTCTGTACAATGATGTCACAGCCCTGAGACAGACAGAAGCCAGGGCTAGTTAAAATAAACTCCTTCTGGTCCTACATGGAAGCAGCTGCAGCCTTCCTCTGAGCCAGCCTGCTCAGAGGCAAAAGCAGCATTGTGAGGTTAGAATAGCTTAGCAAAGCTGTCCCTATAAGAAACATATCCACAGTTATAATAGGTAACTTTTCCTTGACATTTTCTGAATTTGTATTCTTTGTCCTTTGTATGTGTGAGATTTGTGGCACTGATACATCTATCTGTTAGATCACACATCATGATTAACAGGTAGCATTAGCTCCTGAGAAATATATACTTTCACAGTGTCATTTACTTGATTTTCAGCTAAGACCTTGTGGTACAAGATGAACATTCTAGAGGAATTTCTAACCATCATTTTTATAATTCACACATGTTTCTGCATGCCTTTGAGCTAAGAACGTCCTTAAAATTTTCTGCTTTTACATTATGACCACATTCAGAAGAGGATTTAACTTAGCCTACATAAGAGTAGGAAAACCTATATGAAAATGTATCCAGAGTCCCTAAGTAAAATTTCAATTCTTCCTTTATTGAAGAAAAGCATTGCTTTGGAAATGAATCCCATGATCTCCTTGCCTGCCATGGGAAAGAAATCTTTCTCATATCTTTTGTCTTGGCTGATGTCGTGTGCCTGTTCTTGGTAGTCAAATTACCTACATCTGCAATTAACTAAAATACAAAGATTTGTGTACTGTGGGATATTTTTCTTAATTATAGCTTTTGAAGTGGGAAATCCTTCTTTAATCTGTATCTTTTTAAGTAATAAGATACACTTTTAATCTAGGCCACAGATTCTGGTAGCAGCCTACAAACATAATGGACACTGAAGCTGGCAAATCTCTTTGCTTGTCCTACCTCTGGCTAGCAAGTTTTTGTTTCGTTTTGTTGTTTTGTTTTGTTTTCTGGCATTCGAGCCTACTTCTTTGGAATTCTGGTATAAACTGGAGACAGGCTGAAACATCAAGCCACATAGACTGTACCACTACTGGATTCTTAACTTTCCATTGGTAAATAGCAATTGTTGGACTAGTTAGACCACAGTCTGTGAGGCATTCTAATAAACCCACTTTCTACATATAGCAATTCATTCTCTCGGTTCAGTTCATCTAGTGAACCTTTACTAATACTGCTGTGTTGGTGTTTTGTTTTGTTTTTCACCTTCCCACTGAAGAAGTTGTCTCTTCTAACAAAAGCGTTCCACTGTGTTTGTCATCTGTCTCCTGCTTTTCTCCCAGGCTTGTCTCATACCTATCAGGTGGAAAGCAGCTTCAGTTTGCCTGAACCTAGCATGAAGCTGCAACACAAAAATCTTGTTTCCTAAAATCTCTCTGTATAATAATCTGGACACCCTTCATCTTGTGGAACAAATTTATAACTCCATTGTAAATTGAGCAATGGGCTATGCAAGCTAACAACCTTGATTCCAGGAGGAAGAAGGGGAAGTGCCTACAGCGTAGTGTGCCAGAAAACTCAGGCAATTTCTGAAGTTGGGACGGGGTGAAGGCCAGATCACAGCCCACAAAGGGGAGGAGTTAAGCAGTGAGAGGTGGAGTTGTGCGTCATCCCTCCGGGCTGGGTTGGAAAACAGAAGGGTTAGCTTTTATAGGTCCGGCACACGTGCTCCTGAAATGCAAATCCCTGCAGATCTGGAAAAGATCTGGCCTTGGACTGGAATCCTGGCCCAGGAACCCAAGAGTCCCGTCGGCACACGCTCACCCTAAGGGAGGCGCTCCTTTCACTCGAGTCACTGGCCAATCAGAGCCTTCAATCAGACATGTCAATCAGAAGAGGAGGCAAGTTCTTCCGGGTGCCTTGCTACAGGTTCCGCTCAGTAGCTGAGCGGGCTTGATTGAATTGGTGTGCTGTTCTGTGATCGCTGCTGCTGTGAGGAGAGCTCAGGCAAGCCCCGAAGCCGCGACATGGTGAGCACACGGCCACTGCCCACAACGGGGAGGAGCAGGCAGCTGAACAGCGAGAGCTGGCGTGGTGGTTCTTTTCCGGGCTGGATGGGTACCCGCGGTCAGATGCGGCCACCTGTGAAGCCCCTTGTAGTCCCAGCCACTCATTAGACACCCCGTGGCCTCTGAGTAACTTCGTTATGAGGCTGCATCTGCGCAGAGCACGTGGAGCAGGGACTTGTGTGCAGAAACAGCCTTGGCAGGATGCCAAACGCGGAGAGTCCTAGTTTCTTTAGTGTCTTCTACAAGTTCTGCCCTTAGCATTTAACATTTAGGTGTAAGATCCATTTGGAATTAATTTTGTGTGTGTGGGTAGCACGCCAATGTTAAGTTACGGTGTAAACGAGTAGAATTGATGATACAAAGGAATTATCAATGCTTAGGAAATAGTAAGTCACAACAAGCAGAATTTAGATGACAAAGGACTGCCTCTAAAACACCCCACAGATAAGTAATGTGCTAACCAGGCCTATTAGGGATTAGGATGCTAGGATACACGTTTGTTCACCAGGATTGTCCAGAAATATGGCTCCAAACTGTAGCAAAGGAGACAAGCCTGATTAACAACCAGCCACTAAGCCCGTCCCCATATCCAAGAGCCTCTAACAGGCTGCGTAATGGGGCATTATAGGGTTAGGGTTAGGGTTTAATCAGCATTAAATCCTGGTGTGCCATAAAGGTTCCGTTTTCTTCTTGAAAAAACCATAGTTCTGCCACATTGGCAAGGTGGCACCTGGTGACAACCATTTGAAAAGGAAAAGCTCTGTTGTGTTGAGGCTGGCCTGATCAAGCAAGGCTTTCTCTGAGGTCCTCATGTACAAAGAATGGCAGCTCCTTCTGAAACCCTGAAACATGTTATGCAGAGCCAGTTATAATCTGGGGCCTAGGCCTTGGATGCTTTCTCTAAAACTCAGAGGTATAGAAATAAAATAGAATTCCTTCTCCAAAAACAGGAATGTGCTTGGGGGAGCTGGTTATGGTCTCAGGCCAGGACCTTTGGGGAGGGCTTGCTTGAGATTCTGAGAACCCAACTCGTCCCAGCACATGGGGCTGTGATCATCAGTGCCAAATCCACTGTAGGCTTGGTCAGCAATGTTCTTGAGATACTCTGAGTTCTCCTTGGGCCGCACTCTTTGATTGGACTCCTCCTAGATTTGTCTCATTATATGATAGTCTCTGCTGACTTTATAGATATCTCCTATTTCATTCCATTTTCACCCCTGGAAGTAGTACACAAAATGCTATTGTTCTTAAGCTTACTGAGTATAAGACATAGCTTTTGCAAGACCTCCCCACCCCAGCTTTTATACTTTCTACCTTCTGTCTTTTCATCCTCTGGGACTTTCCACCTAGGATCCTGTCACTGAAGAATGTTCTGCTGTTTGAGGCACTGGGAATGTCTTTGCAGTGTAAATCTCCCATCTGCCCAAGCGGCTAGACTTTCAGCTTCCCGTCCTTACTTAAATTGTTCTGACTGTAACCTGGGGTATGAACCTGGCAGAGACTTAAGGATGGCAGCATATGTGGAATACAAAATTGTTCTATGCTGGCTCCCCAGTTAACATTAACCAGTGTAGCAGGGCTTTGCCGATTTGTGGTTTGTTCTTTTCCACATCCTTTATCTCCCAGCCCCCTTTACCCCCTAACACTAGGTAGGGGAGAAACAAGGGTAGCGAAGAAAGAGATCCCTGAATCTAATCTCTTTCCTTTTGTTTCTTCTTTGACCACAGCTACTAACAAACTACAACCAACCTCCCTAAAAGGCCAACATCACCCTAACCTGCCTCTTGGGACCCTCCAATTGGTATGCCCTCTGAAAAGTTCTGGGACTTCCAAATGTCACACTATCACAGAAATTATTTGCTTCTGCTAGAGCATGAGGCAAATCGTAGACAGCTGCTGCGGACAGTCTGGAGCAGCCCCAGATCTCTACACTTGGGATTAAAACAAAAGCACATTCTCATAATACTTCTGTGGGAATTTTTGTTTGTTTGTTTGGCTTTTGTTGTTGTTTTGTTATTTTTCATTTGTTTGTTTGGCTTTGCTTTTAGGTTTTTCAAGACAGGATTTCTATGTGTAACAGCCCTGGGACTACCTTTGTAGAACAGGCTGGCCTTGAATTGACAGAGATCCACCTGCCTCTGTCTCCCAAGTGCTGGAATTAAAGACATGTACCAGCATGCCTGGCTTACTTCTGTGTTTTTTAAAGAAACCAAAATTCTAGAGTTCTCAAAATGTTGGTGCAAACTAGAGCTGGATGCAAGCTATATTAAAGAGATTTTTCTTGATCTTTTAATTGTGTGTGGAGTGATGTCTCCGTGGGAAGGTATATTAATTCTAGAACAGCTGCATTTTCAGCCTGTTAGAAAAATGTTTCTGAGGCAAGCTGTGTTGACTAAGGTCACCTTGATCCTAGTCTTTTGTTCCCTTGCTTTTCTCTTGATTAAACTTACTAATTCCTTAAGTTGAAGGGATATACCACAACAGTTTTAAATATACTCATTTAAGTTGTATAATTAACTGCTCACTGCAGCAACAGGAAAAAGATTTGCATGTGGAACATGGCTTCTGCCTTCAGACCAGAACAGTAGGAACAATTTATTGTGTACACTCCTGGTTAAAGCAGTGTAGGCAATAGTATATTACAGACTAAAATTTAAGGGAGTCAGCAGCAGGGGTCACCGTTATGAAGAAGGGCCTGATTCAGGCAGGGTGAACAATTTTGTGATTTCCCAACGTGTGTTAATTCATGCATGTGAATGAAAACATACCAGATTGGTGGATGTACAATATGGGGAGTTTATGTTGAGCCAATGAATACTGAATTCCCAATTAAGGGACTGTCCTATGGAGATATAAGCAATCTTGCTTGACACAAGTAAGTTCAGAGAGTTGAGAAACAGGCCGTAGGCTGCAGCTGTGTGTGTCAGGTTACAGGTCTCAGCAGCTAACACTGCACACAGGGTCAAACAGTATCTCATTAGTGCCGTTTCCTCAACCAGGGAATGACTGCTGTGTTTCAAAGTCAGTTTAGCTATGTGGTTTGTTTTATTTTTTTTTCCAATTATATTTATCTTTTTAAGAAGTCAACTGTTGGTGTTTTTAAATTTCATTTTCTTCATGCATCACTGCTATATCTTATTTGTTTCTATTCTCCAATGTCTCTGGATCAGTAAGAATTTTATTCCTTTTTCTCCAGTACTTTGATTATTTGTTTCTGCTTAGAGCAATATCTTCTGTAGCTCAGGCTTGCCTCATGAGTGCTATGTAACTGAGAATTGCTTTGAACACCTAATCCTGCCTCTGCTGCCCAGTACCTCGAAGACAGTTCCACAGCTCCTCTAAGATGAACCTGACTGGTTGGTGAGAAGGAAGAAACACTAGTGAATGAGTGTCCTCCTACCTCCCAGACTTTTTTGGGAGGATTTACAAATAAAGAGGGACCTGGGTAAGAATTGAGTTCACTGACCAACTTCAAAGCTGATGTAGTCATAGCACAGAAAAGATTGGGAGGAAGGAGGTGAGAGCTTTCCTGTTTGGCAGTAGTAGGCATTAGCAGTGGGTACCCAGGTATTCAATTTTAGACGATCAATAAAAGTCCAAGCTGGCTATTTTTGTGGGTTCACAGACCAGGACAATCAAGACTCTGGATAAGGAACTGAACTTACTTCTAGAAGCCAAATTTCTCTAGGTAACACTAGTTTAACCAACACAAAAGATCTGGGCAAGCTGGTGTGTCTGTGCCTGACAGGAAGGCTATTTCTCCTTTCTGAAAGTGCGTAGCCTGAGAGAAAAGGTGTGAATAATTCTTGCTGTGCTCTAGTACAAATGTCTACTTCCTTGGGAATGTTAGACCATAAAGCCTGTTTCAACTTTTAAAAATAATATTTGAGATTATAATTAAATCATTTCAACCTTCTCGTTTCTCTTCCCACCCTCCACCCACCCCCACCCCCGTTAAGTCTCAAACCCTGAGACTTGAGGTCACATGGCTGAGGTGCCTATTTAACAAATCAAGGTGGATCTGACTGTCAGGTTTTCCCTGTATCCTTCAGTCCCTGTTAAAGGGTAATTAATGGCTGGCATACCTACCCTCTCACCCAGGGATTGGGTTGCCCTTCTTCCAGCTGCCCTTCCTTGTATAATCCAACCATGTTGGTTACCTGGTCTCTTTCATCTACCATTTCCCTTCCTGGCCTCTTGGTCTGGCTCTCCCCTTTCCTCTCCACCTTCTCTTCACATGACTCAGAGTCATGTCCACTCCTGACTCCCCCAGATGTCCCTGCCTCTGGCTATGTTCTCCTTTTTTATCTATAATAAACTTTCTACTCCACCATACCTAGGAGCAGCCATGTCCTTTCCTTTTTATTTCTTTTTTTCATTCACCTCCCATTTACTGTTACTTACTTTCAAACTCAAGGCCACTTTTTGGTTAAATTGTCCCTGTTTGAGTTTGACTGAAGTTTGGCTTCAGGACTTGCCAGCTATGAGATAGAGATGGCTGCACTGGACATTGCATATGTAATGGAAAGTGCAGACAAAGAACCTTGTGCCTTGGAAGATGAACAGGTGCTCTGGGAGAGTGGAAGGTTCTACTAAATTACAAACTTAGCAGACTAGGGCTCTGTCTGCCCCTAGGGCAGAAGGGCAGAGATGGGAAGGCCTGTACTGTCTCAGTCTTTCGATCTCTAGTCCTCCAGTAGGGGAGCTGCTACTGTCCTGAGGCCCAGATGGGTGGTTAAAGCTAGTGAGAGACTCTTGGCAGCCCTAGTGATTAGGAGCACCAGTGGGAGCACCATGCCCCAGCACATCTTGCAGGTGGGACTGATTGTAGTTGAGGATTTTATAGCTGGGTTGGTGTCCATGTTTCTCTTTTTGTAACCTGTAGAGTACCTTCTTGTAAAAGTAACTTTTATTCTGGCTCAGCTGTCTCGGAGTCTTTCTGCCTCCTGCTGGCCTAAACCTAGTCCTGGAGCCTTCTAGCCTCCATACAATCTAACCTAGGCCTAGAATGTTTTCAGCCTCTGAGACTTACTGCTTAATAAGATCACCCTTTCTTGTTCTTTCTGAACTCTGGGCTGGCTGGTTCAACTCAGCTGTTCTGGCTCAAACTCTTCTCCCAGCTAATTTATTTAATCTAGCTTCTCTCTTGGCCCAGAATTGCTCTGCTTGGCCTCAAACTAACTCAGCAATCTGCTGTAATCTTCTGGCTTCTTCTCACTTTCTGGCTCATTCTGTCTTCACCTGAATTCTCTCTCTGCAATCCATCTCTCTATTAATGTCCTGGTTTAAAGGGGGGGGAAAGCCTATTCTCTCTGTAAAACTGCCCTTTAAGTAGCTCCCTTTCCTCTCTCTTCTTGTGAGAGTTGAACATATCCTATTCTGTCAAATCTCTGATTCATCACCTTTTCTGCCACTCAAGTAGACATGACACTCAAACATAGATGCTTCTTTATACAAACTAATTTTTCCTTCTTTTGGGATTAAAGGCATGTACCACCATGGCTGGATCTAGACTTTTCTTTACTTGATACTTGCTCTATACCAGGCTAACCTTGAACTCAGATCTGTTTGTCTCTGTCTCCTGGATTAAAGGCATGTTTGTATTCCAGCTGGATCACACAGGCCTAGAAGATCTTTGGACATAATCTCTTGCCAGCTAGATCACATAGCCATGTTCTGAGTAACATTCCTCTACACCTTCTCTCTTCAAAGAGACTAGAACATAGGATTGAAGGCTCCAAACTTGTACCCACTTCACCAATATGTTCAGTGAGCTCTGTGGGAGTTGTGCTCAGCAATGGGGCTCTGCTGTCAGTTTTCAGAGAGCAAAAATATCTCCTAGCATCAGCATGGGTTGTTTAGGGAGCTCCAAGGGACCTCCTTGTCCAACTCCACCAAGTGTAACCCATTCCCAACACTGCCTGGCTATAAAGGATGGCTGGTTCAGACTCTGTATCCTCCATTACTGGGAATCTTCACCAGGGTCACCCTCATAGATCTCAGGAAGTTGCCAGTGTACTAGGTTTCTGCACTTACCACCAAATGTCCCCTAATTCCAGCTGTTTCTCCCTACACTATACTCTGTCCTTTTATTCCCCCTACCATTGATCCCTCCTACTTCCGGTTCCATTAAACCCAGTCTACTCACAGAATCTATTCTATTTCCCTTTCCAGGGAGATCCATGCCCACCTCATAGTCCTCCTCTTTACCTAACCTCTCTGTGTTTGTGGAGTGTAGCTTGATTATCATTTACCCAATAGCTAATGTCCACTTACTTACAAGTGAATGCACCATATCTGTCATTCTGGGTCCAGGTTACCTGACTTAGGGTGATTTGTTTTCTAGTTTCATTCATTCGCCTATAAGTTCATGATACTCACAGCTGAGTTACGTACTCCATTTTGTTTATCCGTTCTTTAGTTGAGGGTCATCCAGCTTGTTTCCAGTTCCTGGCTAACACAAATAAAGCTTCTATGAACATAGTTGTGCAAATGTCTTTGAGGTAGGATGAAGCAACCTTTTAGATATATACGGAAGATTAGTATATCTGGGTCTTGGTAGATGGAGCCCCAGTTTTTTTATAAACCACAATATTGATTTCCATTGTGACTCTATTAGTTTGTACTTCAACAAGCAGTGCAGGAGTGTTCCCCTTGCTCTACATCCTTGCCAGCATGGACTGTTGCTTGTATTATTGATGTTAGCCATTCTGACATGTGTAAGATGAATTCTCAAAGTAGTTTTGATTTGCATTTCCCTGATAGCTAAGATGGTAAAGATTTCTATAAGTCTTTCTCAGCCATTTGATATTGCTCTGTTGAGAATTATCTGTTTATATCTGTATCCCATTTTTTAATTGGATTTTTTTTTGTTGTTTTTAGAACATCTAGTTTCTTAAGGTCTTTATATACTTTATATATCAGGCCTCTATAAGATGTGGATTTGGTTTTTTAAAAAAATTCCCACTCCTTATGCTTCCTCTTTGTCCAATTGACTGGGTTTTTGCCACTTCCTACCTATTTTCTATTACTGGTAAAGGAGAGAAACAGTGCACAGGATGAGTGGTGGCCAGTGATTTCTTTTATTTTGATTATAATATTGTAGTTCTTGTTTAAGGGACTTAAAGGTCTGTCTTCCTATCTCCTTTTATTTGTGGTGCCATCTATGGTATATGATTTTATTAGTTATAATCTAATTGTATTGTTTCTTTGTAAAATGATACACTTTCACCTATTTTTGTCTCCTGAAAATGTACAATATTATGCTATGAATTGTTTGAGATTTTTTGTTAGTTTGGGGACTTTCTGTGGAGAAACAGTTTTCTCTTCTTGATCTTAAAGGCTGCTGCTCCTCATTGTCGCCAAATGTGTTTTCCAGTTGTTGCAGCCATCAGTGTTTGAGGATTTGCTGCTCAAGTGATTGGTGTGGTTAACACATTGGTTTTGGGGGTTTTTAAACTTCCCACATATTATCTCTGTGTCCTGATTAGTTTCAGTTGTCAACATTTTAGGGCCTACAGTCATCTGAGGGAGCCTCAATTGAGGGCATGACCTCATCAAAATGGTTGGTTTCTATGTCTTTAAGAGATTGTGTTGATTGGTGATTGATATGGGAAGGTTCTTTCACTAAGGGTGGCAATATCCCTAAGCCTGCGCTAGGTAAGAGAGCTAGCTGAGCATGACACAGCGATTAAATGAGAGAGCAAGCCAAGAAACAATGTTTGCCCATTGCTTTTGCCTTAATTTTCTTGAAGCTTGAGTTTCTACCCTAATCTCCCAAAATGGTTGACTGTGATGTGGCAGGACCTGAGATGTTTTTAGTTATAGCAGCAGAGTCGCAAGTTAGAGCAAAAATGATACACAAAAAGTGATTTGGACAGAACCTGGGGTTGTTCTCTTTTGGAGGAATGTGGAAAATATCAGGACTTGAGATATCAAAAGCCACAGAAAGTTTAGTCGACTATTTATGTAGTACGTGGAAGATCGGCATATTGAGAGTAATAAAGACAGATGAAGTTGAGGTCATAGGATTTCAGTGGAAAATGGACTCCATAAAGAATTAAGCTATAGGTCATTTACATGATAAGTTGGCCCAAAATATTTCTTATTCTGCCTATGCCCTGAGAAAATGTATAAGGCAGAGTTTAAAAATGGTGAGGAGATTTCCTAGACAGAGTACTGAATCTGTTGGATGGTTATTGCTAGTGACTCATTCAGGACTATAGTCGGTGGGGGAGAGCCGAAATAAATGCCAAGTCTGTGGTTTGTAGAGAAAACCAGCTCTGGATATTTCAGATGGCAATCAAATGCTGAAACAGAGGCAGGAAATGTCAGGGTGTTTATCACCATTAAAGAGAAGGCTTTTGCTCTGGATTAGAAGCCTAGAGGGTGCCCAAAGGGTAACACTCCCACCTGCTACACCTTCAGTCAATGAAAGGAGTAGGCAAAGTGATTCCTAGTCCCAGGAAAGAGCTTCATACAAACCTGCTGCAAATGTAGCAGGGTCCATCCCAATTTAGAAAGCAAACTTTGGGGGATCACTCATGTGATGATTCTGAAAACAAGAAAGATAAAAAGTATAAGGTCATGGATTTTTTTTCCTTTGTGGTTTTAGTTCAGCATGGTTCCTGCCATCTATGTTTGGCAGACTCGGAGCTCCATTGAGAGAGGATGCTGTGAGAGTGCATTGCATGAAGCTGTGTAGATAAAGCCTGAGTTGCGTTTTGAGATCATAAGACATTGAGATACCTAAAAGCTACGATGCACCTGCCAGGAAGAGCTGCATATAGGGAGTGGAAGTAACAAACTGAGAGATGTATGAAAAGTTGCAAGGTTTGGGCCATCTAAGCCTCTTGAAACTGATGCCCCATATATGTGAGACAGAGGTCCAGGATTTGTTGTTTGCCCTGCTAGGTTTCTTGCCTTGGTCCAGTCTTCCTCACTATGTGTACACTCCTCTCTACTGGAATGGGAAGGGGTATTTTGTGCCATTGTATGTTGGAAAGATATAACTTATTTTTTGATTTTACAAGATGTGGCAGTCAAGAGATTGTCTTGAGTGTCAAAAGAGACTGAATATTTGAACATTGTACAAGTAAGTTGTTGCAGCCTATTAGGATCATTGAAGTTAGATTAAATTAATTTTCATCATAAGATCACCATGAGCCTATAGTGACCAGGGACAGGATATACTTGATTAAAGAGCTGCCAGATAGGATGACGTATTTGAACACTTGTCTCTCCTTTGTGGCTTTTTTGGGGTGGGGTGGGGAGCTCATAACTCATAGAAATAATTTATAGGAGGAACCTTTGTAGATTCCTTACTGGGGATGGGATTTGAGTGTCTATAGACTCAACCCATTTCCTGTTCTTTGTATCTACTGCGTTGTGGTTGAAACTGATCAGCTTCCTTCTCATGCTGTCATACCTTCACCATTGTAGACTCTATCCCTAAATTACATAAGATAGAGTAGAAGCAATTGCTATTCAATGCTAAGCTATTTTGCAAGCCTAATGTTTTTATATTCTTAGTTTTGTTGTTTTTGTTTTTATTTTTGAAGACAAAGTTTCTCTGTGTAGCCCTGGGTGCCCTAAAAGTAGGTATGTAGACCAGCAGGCTGCGAACTTAGAGGTCTGCCTGACTCTTGCTCCAGAGTGCTGGGATTTAATATGGCCCAATATACCTGGCTTTTTAAATTTTTTTATATAATTGGTTGATGGGCCTAGAATGTAGGTTTTTGTACATGTCAAACATATGCTGCTGTACTGATCTTCATCCACATGAATTTTGAGATTTTGCAGAGTATATTCTATTTCTCAGGGTGGCATGTATTCATGACATTAATACTGCCTGAGCCTTCTTTGTTAGTTTTGATTTTTTTTGTTGAATATGAGTATTTTGTCTATGTGCATGAATATTTACCTCATGTGTACCTAATCCTCACAGTAGTCGGAAGATGGCCTCAGCACCAAACTTGGAATAATGGATAGTTGTGAAGCCCCCATGTAAGCACTTGCAATTGAGCCCAATTACTTGCAAGATCAGCGAGAGTTATTCACTGTTGAGCCACCTCTACTGCCCTGTGTTGTTTATTTACATTGCTAAGATTTTCATCTGTCCACTTGTAATTGTTTAAACATGCACTTCCTTTTAGTAAGATCTTTCTAATGTTACATTTTAAACTGGGGCAATTCAGGATTCTGGAAGATAAATACAGAATTGGACTGAATGCATAATTCAGGGGAGACAGGGTCTTAAAAGGTACCTCTGGATGTCCTGCATAGATCAGGCTGGCACCCAATTCAATGAGATATACTTGCCTCTGCCTCCTGAGTGCTAGGATTAAAGGCAAGCTTGGCCATAATGTTTTGTAGTTAGTAATTGTTCACACAATTTCTCTGATGTGTGCTCAGTACTGTTTGCTTTCTCTATTTGTGTCTGTTAATTGGCATTTTTCATACAAGGCTATATCTTATTGAAAGGGTGAAGAAATGATGGAGGTGACCCTCATTATTCAGTTGCCTTCTAAAATGACTTGGTGATTGCATTAGAACTTCTGAGTGAAAACATAAGTTGGGAAAGCATCAGGATTATATGAACACATTGTCAATGAAGTATACATTTACAATGTTGTCAGTATCATGATTTCTGTTGTACTCATGTATGGGATATTTTAGAATACAGTGACCTATGATGATGTGCATGTGGACTTTACACGAGAAGAATGGGCTTTGCTGGATCCTTCCCAAAAGAGTCTCTACAAAGATGTGATGCTGGAGACGTACAGGAACCTCACTGCTATAGGTAAGACAGTGAATTTTTCTTTCACTTTGTAAAATAAAGGGACAACTATTTCTTTGTAATTGATGATATTCTGTAATTTCAATTGAGAATGAACTTTGAGGTGAATAAATTAGTCTCTCACTGAAGATAGTAACTTAAATTTTGCCTAATTTCCAATAATATATCATACATTTTCTGATACTATATTTTAGGCTACAATTGGGAAGATGATACTATTAAAGAACATTGTCAAAGTTCTAGAAGACATGGAAGGTAATTTTCATCTGCAAGTTGATATGAATATTCCTTTGAAGAAGTTTTAATGTGTCCTGGAAGTTTTAAAGATAAGCAACAGTATGGAAAAAAAACAGTGCTTTAAGTGTATCAATGATTATTAAATTCTCACAAATCTATGTACCTCAATGCCAGGTATCTGATTTGTGTTTGCAAGGCATTTCTCTAAGAAAGAAAACAAGGAAACAATGCCTTAATAGATATTACCATTTGAATCGTAAACACATTTATAGCTACTCTGTAGAACTGCCAATCTGTATAGTTTTATAATATATATACATATATATCTCAAAAGGTATAGGCTCAATTCTTTAATAAAACTATTATATATTACTCATATACTTGTAGTAATGTTGCTAAGCTTAGTGAGAGGGGTAGTTTATGAGAGTCAAGAATGTTGTTGTGACAAAACCTTAATCCCTCTACCACATGTCTATGAGGAACAAGAAGAAGTCAAACTGTAAATGCAATGTGGAAATCTTTTTTTCTCCTCCTCCTTCTTTTCTTCTTCATCTCCTCTTCCTCCTCCTCCTCCTCCTCCTCTTCCTCCTCCTCCTCCCTGAAGACAGGCTTCTTTGTGTAGCCTTGGCTGTCCTGAACTCTCTTTGTAGGCCTGGCTGTCCTCAAAGTCACAGAGATCCTCCTGCCTCTGCCTCCCAGAGTGTTATTCTTATATTAATAGGTATTTCATATGTCACAATGGATATAAGCCATGTGAGCATAGAGATATTGAAAGAAGCAATATACCTGTCTCTCCCAGAACAATTACTTCAAATATGTGGAAAACACTATAGAAAAAGGATGCTATAAATGTGAGCCATACACTAAATATTCTTACCATCACAGGTATCTTCAAAGACACAAAATAACTGATAATGAAAAGGAAACCATGAATGTAAAAAAAGTGATAAAACCTTAAGATATGTTTCCTCTTTCTTTACAACTAGACCAAATTATAAAATTAATTCCTAGAGATAAAAACATTCATCAGTGTAATAAGTGTGATAAAGCTTTCACATGTTCCAATTATCTTTGCAGGCATGAAAGAAGTCATATTGGAGAGAAATCCTATGGAGGTATTCAATATGATGAAGTCTTTGCACATCACAGTAGTCTCCAAATACGTAAAAGAACACATACTGGAAAGAAAACCTACAGCTGTGATCAATGTGATAAAGCCTTTTCACAGCATAGTCATCTCCAAACACATAAAAAAACACATGCTGGAGAGAAACCCTATAAATGTAATCAGTGTGATAAAGCCTTTGCATATCCTGGTTATCTTCAAATACATAAAAGAACACATACTGGAGAGAAGCCCTATGAATGCATTCAGTGTGGTAAAGCCTTTGCATATCGTGGTTATCTTCGAATACATAAAAGAACACATACTGGAGAGAAGCCCTATGAATGTAATCAATGTAGTAAAGCCTTTGCATGTCTCAGCCATCTTCAAAGGCATGAAAGAACTCATGCTGGAGAGAAACCTTATGAATGTAACCAATGCGGGAAAGCCTTTTCACAACGCAGTTCTCTCCGAATACATAAAAGAATACATACTGGAGAAAAACCCTATGAATGTAAACATTGTGGTAAAGCCTTTGCATATCGTGGTCAACTTCAATTACATAGAAGAACACATACTGAAGAGAAACCCTATGAAGGTATTCAAAATGGTGAAGACTTTGCACATCACAGTACTCTCCAAATGCATAAAGGAACACATATAGAAGAGAACACATTTGAATGTAATCAGTGTGGTAAAGCCTTTGCATATCGTGCTTATCTTCGAATACATAAAAGAACACATACTGGAGAGAAACCCTACAAATGTAATCAATGTGATAAGGCCTTTTCACAAGACATTTCTCTACAAATACATAAAAGAACTCATACTGGAGAGAAACCCTATAAATGTAATCACTGTGATAAAGCCTTTGCATATCCTGGTTATCTTCAAATACATAAAAGAACACATACTGGAGAGAAACCCTATGAATGTATTCAATGTGGTAAAGCCTTTGCATGTCAGAGTAGTCTCCAAAAACATAAAAGAACACATACTGGAGAGAAACCATATGAATGTAACCAGTGCGGCAAAACCTTTGCTTTTCTTAGTAGTCTCCGACAACATAATACAACACATACTGGAGAGAAACTTTACAAATGTAATCAATGTGATAAGTCCTTTTCACAACACAGTTATCTCCGAATACATAAAAAAACACATTCTGGAGAGAAACCTAATAAATGTAACCAATGTGGTAAAACCTTTGCATATCCTGGTCAACTTCAAAGACATGAAAGAAATCATACTAGAGAGAAACCTCACAAATGTAATCAATGTGATAAAGCATTTTCACAACACTGTTACCTTGAGATACATAAAAGAATACATACTGGAGAGAAACCCTATGAATGTAATCAATGTGGTAAAGCCTTTGCATATCATGCTTGTCTTCAGATACATAAAAGAACACATACTGGAGAGAAGCCCTATGAATGTAATCAGTGTGGTAAAGCCTTTGCTTATCGTGGTTATCTTCAAGTACATAAAAGAACACATACTGGAGAGAAACCCCTCAAATGTAATCAATGTGATAAAGCCTTTTCACATCACAAAAGTCTCCAAATGCATAAAAGAACACATACTGGAGAGAAACCCTATGAATGTAATCAGTGTGGTAAAGCCTTTATATGCCTCAGTCATCTTCAAAGGCATGAAAGAACACATACTGGAGAGAAACCTTATGAATGTAACCAATGTATTAAAGCCTTTGCATCTCACAGTGATCTTCAAAGGCATGTAAAAATTCATTATAGAAAGAAATCCTATGAATGTATTTAACACGGTGAAGCCTTTGCACATGTGTGTGTGTATATGTATGTGTATATATATATATATAGTCACAAAAGTATTCATACTGGAGAGAAACCCTATGAATGTAAGCAATGTTGTAAGATCTTTGCCCTTCACAGTTACCTTTGAGTGTAGAAAGGAACACATACTAGAGAGAAACCTTATGAATGTACTCAATGCCTTTGTGTTATGATGTCTGCTTAGAATGTGTAGTGGTGCTTTTTCTGTTGCTGTAATAAAACAATGTCTAAGACAATGTATAAAGGAGTTTAATTTGGCTAATGGTTCCAGAGGGATACGGAATCATTATGAAATTGGCATTACAAGTGTCATACGTGACAGCTAAAGCAGGAAGCTCACACCTCACATCCTCAATCTGCAGCAGAGAATGGGAACTAGAAATGGTGTGTGGATGTGAAGCCCACCGCAAGTGACATGTTTCCTCCAACAAGGCAGAATTTCCTGAATCTTTCCCAATTGTCAAGGATTGATTTCTCTCACTTCAAGCTTACATGCTTGGTTTCTGTTACATGAACCAATCATACCGAAGAAAAATTCTATAGTTAAGCCTTTAGATGCCTCAGCACTTGTGTTATAATTTTTTAAGTTCTTTTTTAACAATTTGTTTTAAATTTAATTATATGGTGTGTGTGTGTGTGTGTGTGTGTGTGTGTGTGTGTGTGTGTGTGTGTGTGTGCGCGCGCGCAATGTGATTATGATTTCTTAGGCCATAACAGTTATGCGGAGACTGGAAGACAACTCTGTGGGGTCTACATTGGCCATCTTTATATGGTGATCAGGGTCATCTTGCCAGCTTTGCACACCATAGTCATCCCATTGAGCCATTTCACTGATGGTCAAATAAGATTAGTTGAGACATTACATCAGTAAAATATTGTCTTCTTTTTAGATTTTAAACATTGTCATCTGAGGATGGAATAAAACAGGACAATTTTAATAATCCTATTTCCAAATGAAAATGATATTCTGCTGTCTTTTTTTTTTAATGTCTTAGTTTATTCTTAAATAAAACTTGTTCATAACACTCTCAAAACCACAAGTAAATGTCAGAGAATTATCTCAGTTGCTAAACTTGATTTCTGCTAAACCTGATGACCTGAGTTCAATCCTTGGGAGACCTATATTACACCTAAGTATTTTCTCATATTTCCACACTTGGACTGTGGCACATGCACACTCATACACCAGCACATATCTAAATAATTTTTAAACCCAAATAAGGGCCAATGAGGTTACTTGAGCTAACTGACTCCCTGGATTTCATCTCTAGAACTCACATAGGAAAAGTAGATAGTAGGCCTTTCTCTGCTATATACACACAATGGCACAGGTATATACATACAAACGTATTTCAAACACTTGTAAATGGCTGAAATTAAAGCAAAGAAAATAACCCAATTATTGAGAACATATGAAGTGATTTTCCAATTTATGTTATTGTAGGATTTCAAGACAAAACAATGATTGTAGGTTCCTTTCTTCAGGAGACTGGGCTGAGAATCTGGTCACAGTTTTCTTCGGCCTTCTGGAGGCTACATGAAGAAGGCTTTGACCTGAGAACTGTGATAAAGAAGGCCTTCTGGGCTGGGGGGAGTGCAGGGCAGCCATGCTCAGCCTGGGTTGAGACAGTGGAAATCTGAGTCCCTTCCAGCGAGAGAAGGAAGCCTCTGACTTGTGAAAAGCCAGATAACAGACCACACTTGGTTAAAATAAAGATAATCAAGAGTCAGAGAGCTAAATTTTAATTCACTATGCTTAATGATCAAAAAGACAAAGAGCTACAGAAGGAAAAAACAGGAAAAATCTGCACCCCAACTCCAGATCTGGGTTTTTTAACCAAGGGTAACTGAGTTTCAGGGGACACTCCCAGGACACTCTTGGCCTTGTCTCCAGGGCACCTTTGGTATGTTTTTCTTAAAAGAGCCAGCTTTTGACACCTTTTGTGTGGGTGAGGGTCTGTGCTTTGGTCCCTGCAAGGAACTAGCCTTTAACACATTTGGGCCTGGTGGGTTATTTTGCCAGCATGGGGAACGGCTTGCCTATTTCCAAGCAGGAGCTTGGAAGGGAGCATCTCCTCCACCTGCAGACAAGGGGCCACAAATGATGGTTCCTTTTTAAATCATATCCTTTCATTCTGATTCAAAGATAGGTCATATTAAAAACAACTTGGCTTAGAGGTGCCTCACTGAAATCCAGCACCTGGGAGAGAGTGTCAGGCCAATCTGTCTGAGTTTGAAGCCAGCTTTGTTCTCATGGTGAGTACCAGGACAGCCATGGACATGTAGAGATGCCCTGTCTCAAAAGGACAGAGTAAAAAGAAATTATATCTCAAACTATTAAGATTTTTTTCCTAATATAATCTGATGGGACTCTGGTTTCAATAAAACCTTTTGTTATCTTTACTCACATTAAGAGAACTGTGTTAATAGTGACAATAAGAAGCAATGTGAAGATTCCACTCACAGAGGGATAGAAATCCATTGGATCCAACAACCATATAGCTGGGACTTCATCACCTTCGAGTGATGGGAGGCAGAAGCATTAATGGAGCTGCAGACTTAACAGTACGGCTCCTCTTGCCTACCAAACTTAGGTTCCTACTACCCACATCAGATGGATCAGACCTACCTGTATGTCCAGGTCCAGGACATCTGATGTATTCTTCTGGCCTCTAAGGGCACCATATATGCAGATGGTAAGAAGACATACGCATATGTTATTCCATATTGTTAAGGGGGAAAAGGTTTTCTTCATGTGTGTTATTTTTTAAATTTGATTTAATTTAGGTGCATAAGTTTTGCTGTGTATACCAAGTGCATGGCAGGTATCACTGCAGGCCAAAGGAGAGTGCCTGGTCCCCTGGGACTGGAGCTACAGACTATTGTGAGCTGTCTCTTGAGTGCTGGGAATCAAAGCTAGGCCCTGTAGATGAGCAACCAGTGCTCTTAGGGGCTGAACCATCTATTCAGCCCCATAAACATGGCATTAATAGCAGTAAGGTATGAATGGTTGATCCTAAGTTCATCTTTTCCTCAGCCCTGATGACCAAGAAGAAATGTAAAATAGATAGCATCAGAAAATAACTTGCTACTTAAAAAAGTTTCTCAGCCCAAATTTCCACATAATTAGAGAAGTGTCCAAAAAATGGAAAAGAGAAAAACTGACAGTACAAGTTTTTAATAAGTGGTTTACCACTTGTCCAGAGCTGTAAGACTGTTTATCTCATGTGTGGTAAATAATAGGCAGCAATGGGAGCCCACAAGGAAACATGTCAGACAAAGCCCTGCTGGAGTTTATGCAAAATGTAAGCAGAGAAAAGGAATATGTAGGCATAAAGACCAACTTGTTTGAATAGTGTTGTATTCTGTGTCCCTGATGTCCTGAGTCAGGACATCCAGTTAGGAGCCATGAGTGGTGTGATTCCAGGTGGCATGGAGGCAGTTGTTAATAGGAACCTGAATACCAAACAGAAGTCACTCTAAGGTTGGGGTAATCAGGCATTTACAAAGAGCTGCAGAGAATGGATGAACTAGTGGGGAGGGAGTTTTGGATGTGGAAGGAAGAGGATTAAAGGCCAGAGTGCAATGCTCGGGGTGTACCTAAGCTGGCTCCTACTGTACTTGAGTCTACTGAGCTATGGTGGATCAGCTCCCTCCAGGTCTTCTTTGGCAGCTGCATGTAGCAGCGCCCTGCAGGCCCCGACTCAGTGGTCTCCATTTGGACCTTAAAGCATGTCACTCTGTCATCACTGTAACTTGCCTGTCTGTTAGGAATAAGAGTATTCTAATGAGGCATTTATATCTCTCCCTTAAACTAACATCTAGTGAAACAGTGAACACCATGAAATTCAAATTGCCCTTGGAATCTCATTCTGGAAAAAGACTGATTCCTCCAGATGAGAATTTCTCTGCTGAATAAACATCAACTCATCTGAATACCCTGTAAGAGAGAAAGGAGCTGAGACTGGGGAAGGATTTATGGATGGAAAAAAATATTATATGGCTTGATTAGATTAATTGGTTGTGCACATACCTGGGCTTTTGTATAAACCTGTTAGAATACCAAGGATGGGTTAGTTACCTTATATCTTCACCACTGTTCCAAGTTAGTCATACTGAATAAATATGTTAATATGCTTTCCATTTTCATTAATAATAGCCCTTTTTCTTTTCCTTTTTTTTAAAAGAATAGTCCCACTATGAATCTCTGGCTGGCCTGGAACTCAGTATATAGAGTGTCCAAAGACATTGGAGTGATCTGCCTACCACCTTACCTCCAGACTGCCTTTAATTTAGATAATTTGGCTCTTTTAGTGGCTTATTGAGAATGAATAGCTGAGCCTGGCTGGTATCAAGGACACAGGCTCTGTTCCTAACTCCAATAGCAGACGAAGGCTCCCATCAAAAGTAGTCCTCCTGCCTTGAACTGCACTGTCTTCCAACCATGAGCAATGTTGTTTTTCTTTATCATTGAGTCTGTTATAACTCATCAAGGGTCTAGGGCAGACTTCTGTCCGTATTCTACAGATATTGAAACCTAGGCTAACAGAGATAAATAATTTTGCAATATAGTTAAGTGTAACTGCTCATCTTTCTCACCCCATCATTCTAAAAAATCACTAAATGAAGTAGAAACAACCTAAGACAGACATGGTGACACAGGCCAGTAATCATGGTGCTTAGAAAAGGAGGCAGGAATTTCAAGATTTCAAATTCATCCAAGGAGAGAATGGGGTGGTCCACAGAACAAAGGAGACTGTGATTGTTTCGTGCCAATGTTCACTGTCTTACCTGCACCTCTAGAACTTGAGGCCAATACACCACCAAGTGTTAACTGGGGTATTTACCACCCCACGTTTTCTAATGTTTACTGTCCAAGGCAGCTTAGATAACTTCAGGGTCAGACTCTTGTTGGTCATCAAAGAGCAGAACTCTCCTGCAAGTGGGAGAATTAGCCTCAGGCAGTGAAGAGCTTCCTAATTGCATATACAATGCAAAGTATTTAGTCCTGAAACCATAAACCCACAACCAACAGAAATGGACTCAGCAGGTTTTATTCATGTTTGCATATACTTACAAATCCTTAAAGGAAGAAATTGGAAGGAAAGCATTTGGAAAGGGACGGAGAAAGGACAAGGGAGGGGGAAAGTGATGTAACATTTATAAAAACAAATTTTAAATAAAAAAGCAGCTAGAGAGATAGCATAGCAGTTGAGAGCACTGGGTGTTGTTACAGAACACACAGGTTCCATTTCAGAAACAACCTGGTAGCTCACTACGTACTGCAACTCCAGGCTTTTGGATCTAATGCCCCCTTCTGGCTTCCACAGGTACTATGCACAGACACAAGCAGGAAAGACATTCATATACATAAAATAAAAATAAGGCTTAAAAACTGTAATTCTCTACAGTGGTGTCATAGCCCTGAGGCACACAGAAGCCAGGGCTAATTGAAGTGAAATCCTTCTGGTCCTCCATGGAGGCAGCTGTGGCTCTCTAAGGCAGTGTGCTCAGGGTCAAACGCAGCCTTATTCTGAGGATAGACTAGCTCAGCAAAGCTGTTCATCTAAAAACTGCAACCACGGTGCTAATAAGTAACATTTCTTTGATGTTTTCTATATTTGTGTTCTCGTCCTTTGTATGTGTGAGAATTCTGGCACTGATAAATCTCTTAAATCTATCTTTCAGATCACATATTATAATGTAGAAGATACATTTGCTTTTTAAATCTCCATCTGCCCTAGGGGCTGGACTTGCTGTCTTCTGTTCCTATTTAAATTGCTCAAAGTATAACCTGGTTTATGAACTGAAAAGAGACTGAAGGATGACAGCATATGTGGAATGCAAAATCTGTTCTAAGCTGGGTCTTCTGTGAGTATTAGCCAAGCTGAATGCATGTTATCATTACAGAAATTTTTCTATATTCAATTTATACATATGTGGAGTGATTTCTCCCCCGAGAAGTAATATTAATTCTAGAATAGCTGTACCTCCAGCTTTTTAGAAAAATGTTTCTGAGACGAGTTCTCCTATTTTGACTCAGGTGCCCTTGATCTCAGTCTTTTGCTTCCCAGGGCAATGGCCTTGCTGTTCTCTTAATTAAACTAACTTAAATAAACAGTTGTACCACCATTCAGTTTTCAAATTACCCATTTGAGTCATGTAGTCAATTGTCTGTTGTAGTAACAGGAAAAGGATTCACATGTGGAGCATGCAAATTTGACCAGAATATGAGGACTCACGTATTGTGTGTGTTATGGGAAAGAACAGGGTAGACAAACATCTTCTGGAGTCATCATTATGAAAAAGGACCTGATTGTGTCAAGGTAAGTGACTTTGTAATTTCCCATCATGTATTTTTTCATATCAAGGGAATGAAGACAGACCAGATTGGTGGGTGTACAATTTGGGGAGGTTAGCTTGATCAAATAAATGTTGAATTTCCAATTAGGGGACTGTCCTTTGTTGATATGTCTAATCCAGTTATTGAGAGGGTTGAGACACAGGTCATTGGCTGTAGCTTTGTGGATAAGATGATTTGTCTCCGTAGCTAACATTGCACATAGGGACAAGGTCAAACAGGATCTTATGAATGCCATTCCCTCTGTCAGGGAATGGCCTACTCTTTTTCAAAGTTACTATAGCTATGCTTTTTCCCGGTTATATTTATCTTTTTTAAAACTCAATTATTGATTTTACTTTTAAATTTTACTTTCTTTAAATGCGTCACTGCTCTAATCTCTTACTTTTCTTTGTTCTCCAGTGTTCTAAGGCTATTAAGAATTCCTTTCTGGGGCTGGAGAGATGGCTCAGTGGTTAAGAGTTCCACCTGCTCTTCCAGAGGTCCTCAGTTCAATT
The DNA here is from genome assembly GCF_964271855.1 of Acomys minous. Lineage (NCBI taxonomy): Eukaryota > Metazoa > Chordata > Mammalia > Rodentia > Muridae > Acomys > Acomys minous. The sequence continues at coordinate 42,564 of NC_140489.1, read as the reverse complement.
CCCAGCAACCACATGGTGGCTCATAACCATCTATAATATGATCTGATGCTCTCTTCTGCAGATAAAGCACTCATATACAATAAATAAATAAATTTTTTAAAAAGAATTTCTTTCCATTTTTTTCTCAAGTGTTATTGATTATTTCTGTTTCGAGCTATGTCTCCTGTAGCTCAGGCTTGCCTCATGCTATATAATTGAGAATCTTTGAGCACCCAGTCCTGCCTTTGCTGCCCAGTGCTGGGAAGGCATACCTGCAACTCTTTCTAGGCTGGGCCTTGACTGGCCAGAAAAAAGACCATCAAATGAGTGTTCTCCAACCTCTCTGGCTTTTATTGGGACTTACAAATGAAGTGGGGCTTATGCAAGAATTAAGTTCTATGACAAACTTTGAACTAGGATAGTCACAGCACAAAAAGAGATGTTCAAGAAAGAGGATGAAAGCACTGACATTAGTAGTGAGTAGTGAGGTAATCAATTTTAGATGATCAATAAATGTCCTTGCTAGCGATTTCTTAGGTCCACAGGACAGGCAATCAAAAGTCTGGATAAAAAAACTGAACTTATGTGAAACCAAATTACTGAAGTTATACTAGTTCAACAAAAATAGAAGATATGTGTAAAATGATATGGCTCTGCTTAACAGGACTATTATTTTCATGTTTTAAGATGTTCAGCCTGAGACAAAAGGTATAAATAATATTCAGTATTCTCTAATGAAAATCCCTAACCTCTGGAGCACATAGCCATAAAACTATTATAATTGCATCATTTCTACTATGTCTTTTCTGCCTCCAAGCCCTGCCATAGACTCCTCATTGTTTTCTAATTCATGGTCTCTTATTACTTTAACAACAGTTACCGTTCGAATGTGACCTATGTTTAGCTGCAGGACCTCCCAGCTATGAAGCAAACAGATGGCTGCAGTGGATGTTAAGTATGTAATGGAATGTGCACACATAGGACCCTTTTCCTTGGAAGAGGAAGAAGATGAAGGAGAGAAAGGGGGTGAAGGAGAGAAACCTGTTCTTTAGGATCCCAAATGTGGGATAGGACTGGTCTAGTGAGAGAACAGGTGATGTTAATTCCCTAGAAGAGCAACCACCTTGTGCAGGAGCTTAATTGCTACCAGATGAAAAAGATCCTGTGAACGGACTCTGGGAGGAGATATATAAATGAGCCCAGAACTGGCGGCTGGGCGGACTGAAGATGTGGGATAGATTTGGCTGCTCATCGCTGCCCTTCAAGACGCTCCTAGAGAAAACCGCTTGAGGGAAGGCGTCAGAGCTCCGGCTCCTGCTGAGGCTCCGGGGTGTGGTTACCCCAGGCTCCAGTGGAAGGTTTTGTTGTCGTGGCAATTAATCCTCATTTCCTACTGTTTTGGTTAATCAGGTTATAATCGACGTAGGCTTGGTCAATAAGTTGTTAATAAAATATTTTAGACAAGAAAACTGAGTCTACACTGGGATACTGGAAGAATTTCTACAGATCTGGAAAAGCCTGTGCTCTGTAAGTCATTTGATCTCTGGTCACCCCATAGGGGAGCTGTTACTGTTCTGAGTCCAAGCTGGGTTAGGGTTAGGGTGGCCCTAGCTAATGATGGAATCTAGGAAGATCTGGCAATCAGGATCACTAGTGAGGGAGCCTGTGAGTTCTTTCCAGGATTTGCCTCTGATACAGCTATAGGGAGCTGTGAAGGAGACCACAAAACATAACCATGTGAGTGTATGGGCCACTGGTTGGCTGAGATACCTGAGTCTGGTCTGCTGGGACTGGAAAGGAGTTGGCACATGTGATGACCTGGGTCTCTGAGTTTCTTGAGTGTGGATTCCTTGGGGAGTGGAGGCTCTGCAGCCTTGGCAATTGAAAGCTGTGGTTTTTCATAATGTCACTGCCCTATGTGCACAGACAGGCATTGCTTTTGGTGTGCAGTTGAAAGATAGTTTTTAAAAAATGAAGGTCTGGTTTCTAGAAGTTCTTGATAATGCATTCCACATTCAGTTTTGTGTGATAAATTTTACAAATAGTTTAGAAACTCAGAGGACATGATGGGTGGTTTTCCTTCAGCAATTTTTATTAGGATCTTTTTCTCTTTTCACTACCACCAGCATACAAAAGGAAGTTCTGAGCTGCACAGGTTTTTCTTGTGTGCATGGTGCAGGTGGGTAGGGCATATTTCACATGTTGTGTCATAATCCATGTGGCAGAAAGAAGACATTAAATTATTCTTCAACATAGCATCTGCGTCGGCTTCAGTGGGGATGAATCACTGAAATCACAAGGGAGTATGAGGGAATGAAAAACCATAACCCACCTTTTTAAAAAATCACTTCCATTTACAGAGGTAGCTCTAGAGAATGGGACCTCTCTGTTAGGAAGGGAGATCAGTAGCAGCTGGAGGCTCAGAAATATAACAGTGTAAGGGTCACTTTGAGTTATTTTTATGAGACTTGTGAGGTCTGAGTTTATTTTCTATACACATACAATCATAGGTAACATTGGTCAGGTACATATTATTTTTAGTGGAGTTTCTTTAGGTCTTTTGATAAAAGCTTGACTCTATTTTTTTTATTTTGTTCTTGTTTTTTTCTATCCCCTTATTCATTCACAAATATTTCACACATTCTTGATTGTTTTAGCTTTTTGGTATAGACGACATATTGTGACAATGTGTGTACTATTTCATCATGATCCTAGAGAGAAGTCAGAGATTTTCCACATGGCACATAGCTTTGGAATCAGCTTTCCTCTTATAAATTCTTATAATTTTCTTTGGATTGTATTGCATTTATGCTGAAAATTTAACCTACCCAACATCTCTTTTTTGAAAATACATCATTTAAATGGTATTCAATGTTGTATAAAGGGGGAAAAGATTCTATATAATCATTCATTTAGCAAGCTACAGTGAGTGCAGGCAACTAAAACTGATATGAAATAATGTACAAAGTAATAGAAAAATGACCTCAGTATTGAGTTTAGTGACACAGAATACATTTTTATGGTCATATAAAAGCTATCCCATCAATATGATTTAATTGAGAAGACAGGGGATAAAAATAAAACATAGGCTAGAATTGAATAATGAACCTGAATGTGACATAGGATTGTGTATTAACATGCAAAATAAATTCTGATAGCATTAGATTAGGATTTTCCACAAATATCAACTAAAATTAGTTAAAACCATGTTGCTTTGTTATAATTTATGTGAAATTGCACATATTTAGTGTATGTATTCTGAGACATTTGGACATATTACCTACATGCAAGCAACTCTTTCACCACAATCAACACAGCAAACTGTGTTCGCACATTCTGTCCATGTTTATGTGTGTCTACAGGATACAGAGTTCTCATAAAATAACAGAATTGCTATATATCCTAGCAATCTTCTCAGTACATTTTCCTTGCACTCAAAATTAGTTTTAAGAAGTATCAGGATTCTTATGTTCATTGTAGTTATATTCATGGTGACCTAAATATGAAAATAACCTCAATGCTCACTTGTCAAGGATAAGCTGGGTGCCTTAGGAGGACATTGTGCTAAACGAATGAAGACAACAGAAAGGGTTAAAGGAGTATACACTTAAAAAAGACTCTCACAGCCGGAAGCTGTATTGGTCATAAAACAGCAGGTAATTATGGCTGAATCAGTGCCTACCTACTTTTTTTTCTTCCATCTGACTTTATCTTTACTGCACTTGCATTTGTCAGATGGATGTAAGAGCTTTAGCCATCTTGTCTACACTGCAGGTAGCAATTGAAAATGAACAGAAAACACAGAATCTAGTTGAAACAACAATCACCTTCAAACAGTTTTTCTAACATTCTTTTAGGTGGTATATGGAGAAGAAAAATTAAATATCAAGTTTTTTGTAGCAACAGTTGTTATAGAGAAGAGAAGCAAGTGTGCTATTATAGTAGATGTAACAATGTAATCGTGCTTTCAAGTTGTACTGCAGAGCTATAGTAATAAATTGCATGGCATTGGCATAAAACACACATGTTCATCAATGGAATTAAATCAAAGTCCCAGACATAAATCCACACACTTATGGAAACCTGATTTTTTTTAAAATAAAGAAACCAGAAAGACAGAATGGGGAAAAAAAAAAGAAAGCATCTTCAATAAATGATGCTGGCTAAATCGCATGTCTGCATGTAGAAGAATGCAAATAGATCCATATTTACCACCCTGCACAGAACTCAGGTCCAGGTGGATCAAAGTTCTCAAAAACAAAACAGGACACACTGAGCATGAGAGAAGAGAATATGGGGAATAACCCTGAGCGCCTTAGCACATGAGATGTTTTTCTGAACAGAACACTGATAGCACAGGCACTAATATTAACAATTAATTAATGGTGCCTCATGAAACTGAAAATATTCTGTAAGGCCAAGGATATTATCAGCTGTATAAAGCAGCTCCCTGCTAAATGGGAAAAGTTTTTTTCCAACTCTACAATTGACAGAGTGTTAATATCCAAAATATATAAGAACTCAAGAAACTAGACATCAACAAACTAAATAATCCAATTAAAAATCGGGTGCACATCTAAACAATTTCCAGCATAGCAACTGCAATCTTAGCGGTTCCTTGGTGTTGGTCTTCCTGCTCAGATGGAAGGATCTCAGGAAGCACACAGCTCTGAGGGGAGGATGTATCCTGAGACATGGGAGCCCAGGAACTACACTGCTCTAAGAGGAAGCTTCCTTCCCAACAGCATCGCAGCTCCCATGGGAGGGTATCCTCAGCTGAGCTCAGGGGCCTCAGCCATGCTTCCCTGGGTCTGAGTTAGTGACTGTTGAGCATTTAGCACCCCTTTGGTACTCTTGGAGGCAGATATACCCCAGCTATGGTTTAAGGCTTACAGATGCCTCTCTTCATCTAACCTCATCCACTACCCTCAGAGGTGAAACCCGGCAGCTTCCTTAGCCCAACCCCTTCCTGCCTTTACTTCAGAGGTGCTTGTAAGCCCCAGAGCTCCTCTAGACCCTCATGGCCTTTGTGACTTCATTCTCCAACCATTTCCTGTGGCTGAGACTCTTCTACTGGAGTTTTGTTGTTGTTGTTGTTGTTGTTGTTGCTGTTGTTGTTGTTGTGTTTTGGTTTTTTTGTTTTTGTTTTTGTTTTTGTCTTTGCATTCTGGCCTGTATAAAAACCCTGGCACCAGGCACTGAATCTCTCCTCTGGCTTAGCCAGGCTAAGTCCCTGACTCCTGTTGAGGGTGATGAAAACCCATTGAACAGCTTGGTCCTCCTTTGGTCTTTTCTGTGTCCCAGGGAAGCCCATGACTACAGGCTGCAGTGATATTTTCCTTCTCTTTTCTCATCCATGAGAATTGTATCTTCCAAACCTCTCATTACCCCTTGGGATGCCTCTTAGAAAACCTCTAGCCTTGTCAGACAGTGGTGGCACATGCCTTTAATCCCAGCATTCAGGGAAGCATAGGCAGGTGGGTCTCTGTGGTTTCAAGGCCAGCCTGGTTTACAGAGCAAGCTCCAGGACAGCCAAAGCTACACAGAGAAACTCTGTCTCAAAAAAACAAAACAAAACAAATAAAAGAGAAAGAAAGAGAGAGAGAAGGAAGGAAGGAAGGAAGGAAGGAAGGAAGGAAGGAAGGAAGGAAACCTCCAGCCTCTACAGCATAGGCCTAAATCAGAATTAGGGTTTGGGCTAGGGGGTATAATTAAGATTAGGGTCATTTATAAGTCAGCCAAGTAAACCAAAAGGAAAGGAAACACTGAACTCCACGATAACATTGTAAGTACGAGGCTCATAGTCCTCACTCCCACTCTACCTCAGTGTACAGCCAATCTGAAGTCTACAAGAGGGATTTCCCCACTTTGATGTAACACACCTATGTCATGCTTCTACTAATATATATTAAATGCTTTTATTCATAACTTTCTTTGTTCTCTTACTGTAGGTAAAAAATGCCTATAAATCTGTTATTGTACAGGAGCATGCACTTTGTATTAATCTGTTTTACTAGGTCCTGGTCACTGATATTTGGCTCCAGAATTAATTTTTAGGGTTTGAATGTGAATAATCTCCAGGGTTCATGAATTTGAACACTGGGCCTCCAGTTGGCACTGCTGCTTTTCAGATATGCAACCTTTAGGAAATGAAGCCTCCAAGTGGATTGCTGTCAAAGTACTCAAGGTTTATAGCTATTTAAGTTTATATTTCATCTCTGATTCCTGACCTCAGATACAATTATGGAGTTAGGTTCCTAACACTGTCCTCAAATCTTTCCTATCATAATGGAGTATTTCCTTTGGAACAATCAGCCAGATATACCTTTCATTCTGTACCTAACATGTTGTCGGTTACTGTTGGAGGACAGCAACTCAAACAACTTTCTCATGTTCCCTTGTAGGACAGAAGTATATTTTTATAATTAACAAGTATAATTTTCAAAATTTGAATCTATATGTCAGGACTTACAGAAAACCTCTCATTTAATAACCTAAGTCAATACCAGGTACCAGCTTATACCCAACTATTTAGATTTATGACTCCTATGGAACTGTAGTTACAGGCCATCATAGGCTGACATGTAAGAGCTGGTTCTGACAGAGCTCTTAACAACTGAATAATTTCTCCAGCCCCGCCAACCCACCTTCAATAAAGTAAAATCGAATACCTTATTCAAGAGATTTGGGATATGAGGACCAGCTTTGAGGAGAGCGTCAGGCGGGTAGTAGAGATGGCCTGCAATAAGCTGTATGTTCTTAAGGTGACGGAGCTGGAAAAGCAGAAACACCTAAGTCTTTCAGAGTTAAGCAATTTCATCATAATCTCAACTAGCTGAAAAAGGGACTACAAGATTTGATGCTTTTCCTGCTGGGTTTCAGCCTTGCTTTGGTCTGTTCATTCTTTGTAATGCTCTCATTCTTTGTGGAATAGGGTTGTTTATTCTGTAGCAATGTATGCTGGAATCATAACAGTCTCACTTAAGAATGGTCAGATAAAAAAGTAGTTTTTGTCTCAGAAGTGGCAGACATCAGGTACTGCCAGCAGTGGTGAGTTCTATGCTGTGCCCTCCACACACTATTTATTGTGCCCCGCTCTACCAGCAATGGCAGAGGCAGTGGTCACCAGGGACTGCCAGCAGTGGCAAGGTCTGCTCTGTGCCCTCCATGTTCCAGTTCCCGGGCCCCATCTATACCTGAAATCCCAGAGGCAGTGGTCATCAGGGACTGCCAACAGCAATGGGGTCCTTCACATGTCCTCAACATGCTAGTTCCTGGGTTCCAGATCTATCTGTGACCCCAGAGGCAGCCATCAGGGACCTCCAAGCCTGTCAACACTGAGGACAACCAAATGGCTAAAGGCCAATATAAGAACACATTCAACAAACCCCTGTCCTACTACAAGAAGCCCTGGATACCCTAACACAACTGAAGTTCAAGAAAATGACCTTAAGTGTGATCTTACAAAGATTAGAGAAGCCTTTAAAGGCAAAAGCCACAAAACAAAAATCTTGTTCAGTAAAATCTCTTTTTGTTAATAATCTGGGCACCGTTCCAACTGTGGGACAGATTGATAACTCCACTGCAAGTTGAGTAATGGGCTATGCAAGCTATCTACCTTGATTCCAGGAAGAAGAAAAGGAAGTGCCTACTGCGTGCTGTGAGGGAAGCTCAGGCAAGCTCAGAAATCTGGTGTGGTTAACTCAGGGTCACTGCCCACAAAAGGGAGAAGCAGGGGGCTGAGGGTGGAAGCTGAAGTAGTAGATCTCTCTGTGGCTGGGTAGAAAGACTAACAGGGTAGGTTATTGGAGGACAGGCACAAGTTTTACTGGAATGCCAATCTCTTGCAGATCTAAAAAGGTCTGTCCCTGGTTTTATGTATAAAAATAAGACAATGATAGATACAAGGTACCAGATATTATGTTATATGAGGTTTGCTAAATGAGCAAGGACAGAGAATGAAAAGAGGGAGGGGTATCCAGAGAGGCAGAGACAGAGACAGAAGGGGCCTTAAAGAGAGAGAGACCTTGTGGAGGATCTGTTTTTTATATGGCCCTAGGCAGGGCTATGCCCCAGTGGCAGGTAAGCAATGGCATCATAAGTAGGTGGACTGAAGCAGAATTCTAACATTCCTACCTTTTCCTATAAATAAAAAACGAGAAACATTGAATTGTTTATATAAGGTAAATTAAAGTATGTAAATGTAGGTTAACTGGAAGCAGCTTTTGGCTGTAATGTAAGGGGAAGAGAGAGACAGACAGACAGACAGAGACAGAGACAGAGGCAGAAAAAAAAAATCAATAGCAACAAAATGTCCAGATTATATAGTAAAGGGGAAGAAAAAGTCTGTCCTGAAAGTTCAAGGTAGAGGACAGGCTATGTCAGCCATGTCCTGCAGCAGATAGGGACCGAGGAGTGATGGGGGAACATGGAGTTGTTTGTCCTGGGCCTGGAACACACCATTTCAATCATTTGCAAATGGATAAGGGGTGAAGTTATCATCTTAACTGCTGACAGTGGGGTGGCAATAGGGGAATTAAAAGGCTGAAATGTTGGCCAGGTTGTGGGAGAGCAGGCTGTTTATTACTTTAAAGGATCTGAGAGCATCTGCAGCTGGGAAGGGAAATGCAGGTCCAGCTAGAAGGAACAACGCAGGTTCAGTTTGGGCTGTTAAACAAACTCTTTCTACAATATAGAAAACAAGACCAAATTCCATCACTTGGGAGACAGAGGCAAGAAAATCTCAGAGTTCCACCCAGCCTGGTCTACAGAGTCAGTTTTAGGACAGTCAGGACTACGCAGAGAAAACCTTGAGTGTACACACACACACACACACACACACACACACACACACACACACACACACACACGCACATACACACACACATACACACACACACACACACACATTCACACACACATAAACCAAACCAAACCAAATTCCCTTGCTGAGATAAACCAAAACAAAAACAAAGTTTACCACCTGGGAGCCAGAGGAAGTAAATCTCTGAGTTTGAGTCCAGCAAGCCTCTTACCACCATTCATAACTCTATTTTAAGCAGATTTGCCATCTTTGTCTGACTTCTGAAATACCAGGCATGCACAGGGTACCCAGACACACAGGCAGGTGGGTAAAATCCATGTACATCTTACCTTATAGACTGTCCTGGCAGGTAGCTTCATTAAAAGTGTTTCATGGTTGCTGTACGCTCCCTGAGGGTCGTGCCCAGTCCTTTCCATGAGCCTTCAGCTGACCATGAAGGTCTAGATGGAGCCACATGTTGCTGGACTCTTCTTCCAAATTCATGACTGGTGATGTCCTTTGATAACATCTGTTGATAATATTGATCTGAAAGGCAAAGCAGCTCTCACTGGGATTGCTTAGTTCCACTCTAAGCCAAGTGGGAGTGGATTTTCTGAGTTTACTGACAGTGCTTTAACTTGTCTCCTGGGCTGGGAGACATTTTGCACACCTTTAATATAATCACTGAGGCGGCTTGAAAAGTGTAAATCTTTGATTTGTTGGCCAGCCTGCTGTACTTACTGATTTCCTGGATTGCCGGGGCTACACAAAGACCTGAGTCAAAAAGAAAACAAGAAATGGCACCTTCATTTACCTTCTTCACATACACACCTTTCTTTCCTGATCTGAAACCACAAGATCCTCTAAGGAGCCTCAGTGACGATCACAAACCCAACCCTTTACTGATAAGAAATCTATTCAGCAGGAATGCAGGGATTCTTGGAGGTAACCAGCATGCTTCGGACCTAGGCTAAGGTGCTAGCCTTAAGCAAATGGCCTTTAGTCATACCTGGAAATGCTGGGATTAAAGATGTGCACTGCAGTTGCCACCACCTTCACGTGGTGCTGGGACTTTAACCCAGGTCCTTTGGAAGAGCAGTCAGTACTCTTAACTGCTGAGCAGTCTCTCCAGCCCTTTGTCTTGTTTTAAATAGATGTTGTAACCCTGGAAGTCATTTTGTTAAGGGAGGTGGAATAAAAACACAGGCAAAATGCTGGGCGTGGTGGCACACACCTTTAATCTCAGCACTTGGGAGGCAGAGGCAGGTGGATCTCTGTGAGTTTGAGGCCAGCCTGGTCTACAAAGTGAGTCCAGGACAGCCAGGGCTACACAGAGAAACCCTGTCTCAAAAAACAACAACAACAACAAAAAAACCAAACAAACAAACAAAAAAGAACGCCTTAAGTAAAAAAATAAAAAATAAACTTAAAAAAAAAAAAGGATTGGCGAGGTGGCTCAGAAGTTAAGAGCACTGGCTATTCTTACAAAGGTCCTTAGTTTAATTCCCAGCAACCACATGGTGTCTCATAACCATCTATAATGATATCTATTTCCCTCTTCTGGAGGGCAGGCACATAGGCAGGCAGAATGTTGTATACATAATAAATAAATAAATCTTTTAAAACAAAAAGCAAAACAAAAAAAGTTCAGCTCTGGGCCTCCTACTCTGAGTGGAAACTTACCTTTTGACAGTGGGACACTAAGTTACCAAGTGGCCTGAGCTGCCCATCATGAGTTGGGTGCTATCTCACCCACCCAGTCATAAAATAGGCATTACACAGAAGCAAACTATTATTGATTGAAAGTGCTATAGATATGATAGGACCTGAGTATGTCCTGAGTGCACAAGAACGTTACATGAAAAAGATGAACAAAAATCTATGGTTTCTACTCCTGTACAATGCCCTCTGATGCCGAGTATGCACCTAGAGTCTCATGGGGCATACTCTATCATCAGATGACGAAGGAAGAGAAGATTATGACATGGTTTACTGAAGGTTCTGGGTGCCGTGCAGGCACCATCCAGAAGTGCACAATTGCAGCATTACTATCCTTTCTGGGAAAAGCCTGAAAGACACCATCAAAGGGGGCAGAACTTCACAGTGAGCAGAACTTCATGCAATACACATTTTGTTTGGAAGAAGAAATGTCCAGATGTGTGATTATTCCTAAGCTGAAACCAATGTATTGTCTTGATTGTCAAAGTCTTGGAAAGAGAATGATTGGAAAATTGTTCAGAAAGACATACAGGGAAGAAGCATGTAGATACATTTCTCCAAATGTTTAAAGGCTGTAAAGATATTTCTGTCACATAGAAATGCTCATAAAAAGGTGACTTCAACTGAGGAAGAATTCAATAATGAAATAGAATGATTCATTCTGTGAGCAGTCAGCCTCTTTCCCTAGCCATCCCTGTCATTTTCCAATGGGCCCATGAACAAAGTGGCCGTAGTGGCAGATGTTTACATAGTATCTTTCATGCACATAATTGCTTCTGCCAAAACCACCATCCATGGATGTGCAGAATGCCTTATCCACTGCAACAGTATTCCACGCAGTGTTGCTTCTGACCAAGGAACTCGCTTCAAAACAGAGAAATGAGGCAGTGGGACCACTATCATGGATTCCACTGGTATTGCTATGTTCCTTGTCATCCTGAAGCAGCTGACCTGATATAAAGATGGAATGTTCTTTTGAAGATACCATTGCAGAGCAAATTAGGTGACAGGCAGCTGGAGAGCTGGAGCAGGGTCCTCCAGAAGGCTATATATCCTTTGAGTCAGCATCCAATATATGGTTTGGTTTACCTCATAACCAAGATCCATGGATCCAGGATTCAAGGGGTGGAAAAGGGAATTGTTCTACTCACTGTGCCACTGGTGACCCCTTAGGGAATGCTTTGCTTTCTCTTCTTGTGATCTTAAGTTCTGCTGGCCAGCAAGTTATAGTTCCAGAGAGGTGAGTGCTCCAACCAGGAGCTAAAACAAGCATTCCATTGAACAAGAACCTCAGACATTCTCCTGGCCAATTTGGACATCTAATGCCCTTAAACCAGTAGGATAAGAAAGGAATAATAGGACTAGGAAGAGTGATGGGTTCAGATTACCACGGGGAAATTCGATTGCTTCTCCAAATGGAGGTAAGAAAGCTTACGTATGTCTGGATCACAGGAGATGGTTTTTGCAGTGGTTTTCAACCTTCCTAATGCTGGGACCCTTTAATCTACTTCCTCAGGTTGTGGTGATCCTCAAGCATAAAATTATTTTCACTGCTTCTTTATAAGTGCAATGTTGCTACTGTTATGAATTGTCATGTAAATATCTGGTATGCAGGTGGTCTTAGGCAATTCCTGTGACAGGGTCTTTAGATCCCCAAAGGGTTTGCAACCCATAAGTTGAGAACCAGTGATTTAGTGCATTACTTGCTACTAGAATGCCTTGTGCTTAAAGGCAGCGGGAACCTACAACAGCTTAATCCAGGTGGGAGGACACAGGGCGCAGACCTCTCAGGAATGAACATATGACTCACTCCTCAAGGAAAAGCACCAAGATCTGCTGAGGTTATGGTCAAGGGTGGAAGAAATACAGAAAGGAAATTAGGGGAAGATAGTCATAGATACCAGCTAAAGCTATATCATCAGCTGCAGAAAGAAGGGTTATAAGTGATATGAGTGTTGCTGTTATATTTTGTTAACAATGTGTTTGTACAGATATTTGTGCTTTCTTTAATTTCTTCTTCATGTGATGTAAATCAAGTAAGAGAATATTAATGGTTCTCATATTTAAATTTGAGATACTAAAAGAATAGGGTAACAATTGAGATGTAATATGAATAAATTAATAAAATATATTAATAAAAAAAGAATGTCCCTCAAGGGCACTGCAACCTATTCTAACATTATAATGGGTTTACCATTGTACAAAAGATACTTATATCACATTAGGCATAATTAGGGGTCTGGTCTAGTATATAATGTGTTTTCCTTGGACTTGGAATAGTTAGTTACATCATAGTTAGGCATTATTATGACCTGGTTATTGTTTTCATTGGGAAATTAATCATGGCATAAAAAGATGGACTGTGTGTTAAGTGGACCTGGGGTGGAATTGTGATGGTGTGATGGCTCTTTTTGGTTGCCAACGTTATTACATCTGGAATTAACTATAACCCAAAAAAGGAGGGACACACCTGAGAGGGCTTTTTCTCCTTAATTAGAGGTGGAAAGATCTACATGTAATCCAGAACTTTGAGGTAGGAAGAAATGCTTTTAATCTGGATCTTGATTGGGGGACAGACACACCTTTAATCCAGTTGTTTTGAAATTAAAAACCCTACATCTAATCTGGGCTACGCCTTGTGCTAGAAAGCCTATATAAAACATAGCAGAAGGAGAAAGCCTATATAAAACATAGCAGAAGGAAGCTTTTACTCTTTCTTTGCTTGCTGTCGCCTTTCTAGCAAGCCCATTCCTTCGCTGGCATTAGTGCCTACTTCTTTGGGATTCCAGCCTATACTAAAGTTGCACTGTGACATTGAGGCTACTACAGTGAGCAACTACTGGACTCTTGGACATTGCCATGATAGATGGCCATTGTTCAACTAGCCTCTAAATAATCATAAATATACCCTTTTATAAATAGAGAAATTGATTCTATCAGTTCCATTATTCCATAGAACCCTGACTAATAATACATTGGGTATACATAGAATACCTTTTAGAGCCGTTTGTGCCTCATGATAATCTCAAGTCAGTTATAAATTTCTTTTGATAGATTTTCACTATTGAAATGGAAAATTTTAAACTAAGAATATGTTGGTCTGAACTCTATATGAGCCTTACGAAAGTCTTATTAAACATTCAGGTACACCATAGGGAGAAGAGCTGCCGAAATGTCCGTGAATCTGCAATGGATGGTCCCTGGGAACTGCTCCAGTTTCCTGACCAAGAGGAATAAGCAGACGCTCATCACCAAGCCCAATAATCTGAAGCCCACAGCTCCTTCCACTACTATGGGCTGATTCACTGCCAAGACTGTGGGAGTGGAGCCCGAGGCCAATGGCAAAGGCGTCGTGGTGGTCATGAAACACTGATCTGGCCTGGCAGTTGGTGGTGCATGCCTTTAATCCCAGCATTCAACCCAGGAGGCAGAGGCAGGCAGATCTCTGCGAGTTAGAGGCCCGCCTGGTCTGCAGGGCGACTATAGGACAACCAAATCTACACACACAAAAAAACCTGTCTTGAAAAAGAAAGAAAGAAAGAAAGAAAGAAAGAAAGAAAGAAAGAAAGAAAGAAAGAAAAAGAAAAGAGAAAAAGAATGCAGATCCAGTCAGTAAAACCAGCTCTACCTGGGGCCAGAGATTGAGAGAGGTCTGGGTGGGTGGGTGGGTGGGTATTCACAAGCTAAAGGAATGTTAGGCCCTTGTACTTACATATTTGGATCTCAGGGTCTCTGTAGGAGTTGTCAGTGCCTGGCATGTCATGGGATTTAAGTTTCCAGCACACTGGTTCCTTGAGTTTTCAGCCTTATCTATGGGAGCTGTAGTACTGTGGGATATCAGGTTTTCCTGTTTCATGTTGACTCCAGCTGTTAACTCTGCAAGTTTTAGTGGGAGGTCTCTGTAGGGATGCAGTCTCAGGCTGTAAACATCTTGGAGGAGGAAGCTGTAGTCCATGTTCTCTGTCAATATTTGCACCTTGGCAAAAAGGCTTGCCTTCTCCCATGAGTCTGTGGCACTAGGGTTCTTGCCAATTCATTTAGGACTTTACCTGCTCCCCATAAGCATCAGTGCTCTTAACCTCTCAACTTTCCAAATGCTGTGACCCTTTAATATCTTTCCTCATGTTGTGGTGGTGACCCCTAACCAAAGTTATTTTTTTATCCTACATTGTCCTCAGTTCCTTTGTCCATTTCCTCACATTTCCACAGCCATCAACCATTTTCCTTGTGCTTATCTTCATGACACTGTGTTTTGAATGTTGGATATTATTTAAATTGCTCTTTTTAGGGGATACAGCTATGGTTGTTATTGGCGTTTAATACGTTTGGTTTTTTTTTTTTTTTTTTTTTTTTTTTTGGTAAATAATTTGTTTTGTGAATGAGAACCAAAGCAATTGGAATTAGGGTGTTGGATGTCTTTTGCCTGGTGTTTTTTAGCCTAGGAGGCTTTTATTCCAAGCTAACAAGTTAGGCTGCCTATCTTTTATGTGAAGGGTTCAGAATTCACTATAGGGCTCAGATATTGGGGTGCAGTACCCTACTAGACCCAGTTCTGGTCTAGGCTGGCAGCAAGAATGCTGGGAGGTTTGCAGAGCAGAGCCAGGGCAGCCTGACAGCTGGAGCTGTGAAGGAGAGATAAACCTGTTTTTTTATGATCCCAAGTGTGGGATTGGAATGGTCTTGTGAGAGAACAGGTGAAGCTAATCCACTAGGAGACCAACCGCCTCGTGCAGGAGCTTGATTGGTGCCAGCTGAAAAGATCCCGTGAATAGACGGGATATATAAATGAGCCCAGAACTGGAGGCTGGGTGTTGGGAGACTTTGGATAGTTTTGGCTGTTCAACACTCCACCTCCGAGACGCTCCTAGAGAGAACCACTCTAGGGAAGGCTTCTGGGCTCTGGCTCCTGCTGAGGTTCTGGGTTCTGGTTACTCCAGGTTCCAGCAAGAAGAAATTCTGCTGATTACGCTGGGAAAATCGCTCCTTGGAACTGATATCTTTACGGTGTTGTTATTGTGTTCTTTAATCCTCTTTTCCTATTGTTTTGGTTAGTTGAGTTATAAGTGACGTAGGTTTGGTTAATAAGTTGTAATAAAATATATTGGTTAAGAGAACTGAGTCTACAGAGCTGTGTGGCCTGCAACTTGAGAAGGAGTGAGAGGGACCAGTCTCTGCAGGACAGGGACACTAAAAACCAGGAGAGTGACAAGGAAGAGAAAAAATCTGGGTGTCCCTTGAAAAGGTTTAGGGGAGCCATGTGACTGGAACTGAGGGATAGTGGGTGGGTCTTTATGAATATGCACCATTTCCTTCTGTGGATGGGCGGCATGTGGGGGCAGGTTGTTTACAGAAACCTAACAACTCTCCTCAGAAGCAGTTTCCTGGCTGCTGGCCTGGGACAGTCACCAGTCAGCAGCACAGTGCCCCTGGACCCTCCCAGGTCAGAGGGGTTGCGGCATGGGAAACAGAGGAAGAGCAGCAGCATGATTTCCTCAGCTGCCTTTTTTTTTTTTTTTTTTTTTTTTTTTTGGTTTCGGGTTTTTGGTTTTTGGTTTTTCAAGACAGGGTTTCTCTGTGTTTCCTTGGCTGCCCTAGTTTCACTTTGTAGACCAGGCTGGCCTTGAACTCACAGTGATCTGCCTGCCTCTGCCTCCTGCTCTTAAGAATGCCATTATCACAATTCTCTTGAAGATATCTTACCACTGTTGATTAGGGGGTTTATTGTGAGTTTTTAAAAATTTTCTTTTATGGGTGCCAGAATAATTTTCATAAAATCATCTCATGGAGCATTTCCAGTATGTGTATTTGGACACTGGGTTCACTGCTACAGCAGTTACAAATCTCGAATTCAAATTCACCCATGCTTTCTTAACTCCCCTGTTCCTCTATTTGCCTATTCAAGAGCGTGTCCTTTGTCCTGGGGATAGGCATCCACAGAAAGCTTTGTACATGTTGGTCATATGTGGAACTAGTGCAGATTTGATTGAATCAGAAAATAATATACTTTATAAAGCACCATAGTTATGGTTGGAAACATTAACATCTTGGATGTGAGCACAGCATTCAGAAATGTGTCTTCAATGTTTAGTTATTAATGTTATACCTTGGGTCTGATGAAAACTGAAGATCTGACTGCTCCAGGGTATGGTGGAGGTTTATTCTATGCTGTGTTCATCCTGAGATTCCCAGAAGAAAAACCAATTTCACCACTTGAGTGCCCCAGCCCGTGGAGTCTTCAAACAGAACCTGGGAGGGGGATGCAGGACCGAAAAAGAGACAGGACAGGAAGACACGAAGAAATGAGGGACAGTCTGGATTCTGATCAAACCTCCTTTATTGAAAAATTTCACAGGGTTTTTATAGGGTCTCAGAGAGGCAAGGGCAGGGCTGCTATGGAAAGCTAATGGAGATGTTCTGCTATATATCTCAGTAGTAAAAACTTCAAGGATAGGGAGGTAAATTCTGAGGAATGCAGCTGCAGAGATAAGGTAAACAAGGGTTAGGGACTGGGTGGTGTGGCCTTGGGCTGACCCTCAGCTTGCTACATGCCAAACAGAAGTGTTGAAAATGGAGCCTACAAGCAAGGTGGAATTGCCTATGTTTTAGGCCAAGAGCCACTAAGGGTGGGCCCCTACACTTGAGCAGGTAATAATATAAATAGTAAATACTGACCAAGAAATGGACTTTGGTCAAGAGCTACAGGGGCTTATGAATACAAACCTATATGCCACCATACTTTCCCATGTGGCTTTAGGTTTTTTTTGTTGGTTTTTTTTGTTGTTGTTGTTTGTTTGTTTTTGGTTTTTCGAGACAGGGTTTCTCTGGCTTTGTTATTTTTGAAGAACTACAACTCCCAGAATTCTAGGTAGCTAATCTGGTTCTTGGGCAGGTGGTATTTGCAAGTCGATTTTGGGCTTTACAGTATAAGGGAGAAAACAGCCAGATGTATCTAAAAGAGTCCAGACTGAGCCAGCTCATGAGAGGACCAAGAGGGGAAGAGATGGGGACAGAAAGAGAAGGGAGGAGAGACTAGGGCTTACAGAGGAACCAGGCAGCAAAAAATCACCTCTCAAAAAATGTCTCCTTTAACATGTTAATCTCAGGTAGCCCTTTGCCCTGAGTCTCTTTGAGAGCCCAGCCCACTATGCATGCTGTGAGAGCATGACATCAGGCCACACTGTTGTTATAGATAGAAAACTCACTATAGATTACAACAAAATTAGAATACACCATTTGAGTAATTATTGCTGACTTAAATTAGAAAAATGTCTCCTTGGTTCAAGGAAATCACTGTGCCTGTGCACATGTGGCCAAACTCTTGTTTGTAAACCCATGGATTGTTAACACTGAGTTTTTTCACTGTAGACTTCTTGCAGGAGTGGGAATGCCTGGACCCTGGCCTCAGAGGTTTTTTTCAGAGACTTTCTGTTGTAGTGGTGCAGCAGTCTGGATTCTGTGGGTCAGAATCCAGTTTTCTTGCAGTCTTCCTTCCTCAGGCTACCTGAGAAAATGGCTCTGCATGTGTGTAAAGTGTATGTGAGTGAGTCTCACATCTCATAGACTAAGTGAGATCCTCAGTGAAGAAGAGACATTTTTATGATATTTTCTCTTTCCTTCATGGTTATCCTTTTGGCAGGTGTTAGGATTTTTCAGTTTTGTTCAAATGCAGTGCTTTGCGCCTCTTTCCCATGGGCAGGTCTCCTCCTGCTCAGCCAGATCTGCTCACCTGTGAATGACAACTAAGAGCCCTAGATAGTGAAGACAGAGTTGATTGTAGCAAAGTCTCCAGGTACATTAGACAGATTGAGCATGGTGTGGGGTGTCTCTGAAGTGACAATAGAAACAGGACATGAAATTGATTTAGCAAGATCCTGTTTCATTAATGATTCTGGAAATTTTCACTGAGAATAATGTTAGATGTGGTAAAATGGATTGCCCATTATAGGCAGTACATTAAGCATTCAGTAGTTCCCTGTATTTGATTAGTTTTGAGTCTCTGAAATAACTGTTGCTTATTGAAAACAAAGTATCTGACCAAGACTGAAAGCAGCACCTGGTCTTGGGTGTGAACTAAGCCATTTGTGTGTGTAACAAATGTCATAGTGGAGTCCTTTCTAGGGCCTGTGACCTTCCTTATCATTTGCTTTGGTCAGGTTCCAAGAGTAATCTGTGTATTTTCTCCTGTGCAATTACCCTCATATTGAGCCAGAAAACCTGTTACTAATAATAGTTTTGCCAGTATGGCTCCAGTGGTCATATCTGACAGATTTGGATTGTAGCACACAGGATCCAACTTGGGATGTGACCACTGATGACTCTGCCCTCCTCCTCAGTCTGCATAGCTGTTTCTGACATTGTGAATGGTGTTACTATGTAGTCCAAGATGTCTGAAAACAGTGTGAGTGGTTTGATTGAGGTCTTCTTCTTCTTCTTCTTCTTTGTTTTTTTTTCAAGACAGTATTTTTCTGTGTAGCCTTGTCTGTAGACCAGGGTAGCCTCAAACTCACAGAAATCCACCTGTCTCTGCCTCCCGAGTGTATGCCATCACTGTTGGGCTGAGGTTTTTTTTTTTTTTTCTTTAAGGAGATCCATTTGCTTTCTTACTCTATTGTCCTCTTAAATTTTTCTCTGTCAGAGAACAGTGTACTTAGTGATGCACTGTGTTGAGTTAGTCCTGATCAGAATGGAATTATTCCATTTGTCCCTTTTTTACACTGTTGGCTTTAGCTTTGTGTCAGTTTGTATTATTCTGAGGTATGTTCCTTCTGTCCTCATACCTTGAGAAGTTTTATACTGAGAAAATGTCATATTTTATGGGGCTTCAATGTATCTATTGACATAGCCATTTTCCTTTTCTCACTGAGTTTACATATTTGGTGTCTTACATAGATTCGTTTGTAGGTGTTGAAACAGCCTTGTACTCTTGGTGTGAACTCAATTTTTCCATTTCTGTGTTATTTAGAGATGATCTCTGTGTCTGTGTAGATCCTGGCAACCACTCTATGATTTTTTAATTTTTTGCATATATTTGTTTGGGCTCACCTGCTTTGTGCTTCAAGGTAAAGCCAGCTTTGCATGAGGACTTTCTATTGTTCTTGTTTTTGTGTTTTATGCAGTGTTCTCCTTTTGGCATTAGAATAAGGTTTGTCAATGGAAAGGAGAATTCCATGTTAATCGTCCAGTCCTCAGACACAGTTGGTGAAAACTCTTACTGCTTCAGTCTCAGCACCTGCTTGTTGTGTGTTGTAGCTGTATCATGTAGGAGGCTGAATTAGTCACTTGTTTCTAGGAACTCAGCATGTCTTCTTCAGTTGTGGTTTATGTGTGTACGATTTTCCACAGTACTGCAGAAGGTAACACTGAAGTCCTTGTCAAATCTTACAGCATCCCTATGTTAGCTCTACTTCTAATACATATAAATTCACTTTTCCAGTTTGAATTAGGTGAGTGATGCTTTGCTAGTACTTTAGTCTCTGCACTGAAAACGTTCTGTTATGTTGAATCATTGTACTATCTTTGAGTCTCTATCTAGTTCATTAATCTCTGCATAGCCTTACTATTTTCTTTCTACATACTATTTCATGCTTGTAAAGCCCTCAGGCACATAACTCTGGGCAAATATCTTTCATAACCTAAGACTCTTGCTGCCAAGCTTCTTGACTTCTCTTTGTCACCCCACTTCTGTGTGATTGTCTTTCCTGAGCTGTCACTCCTCTTATGCTCTAAGAAAGCGTCCTTGGAGCTCCATCATTTCTGACTCACTGTTCATTGACTTAAGAGTCCACAGTAGCTGCTTAAGGAACCATTACAGGGCAGGATATGTGACTCAGCAGTCAAGGGCAGTGGTTGTTCTTGCAGTTTCCAGGTTCAGTTTCCTGTGTCTGCCTGGGAACTTGACATCTTTCCAGCTCCATAGGGTCTGTTACTCTCTTGATCTCTTTCAGTTGTCCTTTTGCTGTAGCTAGAACTTCAAATAAAATATTGAATAGATGTGGGGGGAATGGACAGCCTTGTCTTGTTCCTGATTTTAGTGGAATTGTTTTTTGTTTCTCTCCATTTAATTTGTTGTTGGCTATAGGCTTGCTGCAGATCCCCTTTATTATGTTTAGGTATGTATTGGAGGTGGGTCTGGTGTATTTTGATGCTAAGTACTGCTTGCCAGCTTGTATCTTGCCTAAGAGCCTAACCTGTTTGACTAAGAAAAGGCCATCACCCCTGGGCAGGGCAAATGGGATGGGCGTGGCTAAGGTTCTCAGCCTTTGGGAGACAGAGAAAATCTTGGGAGGAGAGGAGAGGCGGAAGAAAGCTGCACCATGGATTGGATGAAGGAGGAAGATATGGCCAGCATGATGCAGATTTGGTCCAGATGATGAAAATTAGCAAGTATTTGGGATTATGGGTGGGAGGTTGCTTGGTAGAAATTATTAGAAGCAGATGACATAAGAAGTAGTTTAGGTATTTAATATCTGCCCTGCCCAAGGTTAACTAAGGCTGTTTTAAAATATAACAGGTGTCTGCGCC
The DNA here is from genome assembly GCF_964271855.1 of Acomys minous. Classification (NCBI taxonomy): domain Eukaryota; kingdom Metazoa; phylum Chordata; class Mammalia; order Rodentia; family Muridae; genus Acomys; species Acomys minous. The sequence continues at coordinate 21,542 of NC_140489.1, read as the reverse complement.
TTGACTGGTTGCTAGAAGGTTAGAGAATACCACCATAATGCTAATTATAGGCCTGATAATAAACATTATTAGGCTATACTGATTAAATTAACCACAACAGGTATGTCCCTTGTATCCCTAATCTCTCCAAGCCTTTTATCATGAATTGGTGCTGGATTATGTCAAAGGCTTGGTAGGTGGCAAATGAGATGATCCTGTGTGTTTTTCTTTTTTTTGTCAGTTTATTTATATGGTGGGTTACATTTACTGATTTTTGTATGTTGAACTTTCCCTGCATATTTGGGATGGAGCCTGCTTGAACATTGTGTGTGATCTTTTTGATCTGTTCTTTGACTGAGTTTGCAAATATTTTTTGAGTAATTTTGGATCTATGTCCATGATGGAAATTGGTCAGCAGTGCTCCTTCTTTGTCGAGTGCTTTGAGTGTCAAGGTAACTGTGGCTTCATACAGTGAATTGGGTAATAATCCTTCTGTTTCTATTTTGCAGAATAGGTTGAGCAGTATTGGTGTTAAGTCTTCTTTGAAAGTCTGGTTGATTTCTGCATTAAAATCATCCAGCCCTGGTTTTTTGTTGTTGTTGTTGTTGTTGGGAGTCCTGTAATGAAATTTTCTGTTTCACTAGCAGTTATAGGTCTACTTAAGTTGTTTATCTGATCTTGATTTAACTTTGGTTAGAGTTGCCTATCAATTAAAGTATCCATTTCTTTTAGATTTTCCATTTGTTGGAGTACAGGTTTTTAAAGTGCATCCTTAACTATTCTCAGGATTTACTCATTGTCTGCTTGTATGTTCTTTCTGTTCTGATTTTTAAAATTTGCAAATTCTAAGCCAGGCGTGGTGGCGCACGCCTATAATCCCAGCACTCGGGAGGCAGAGGCAGGTGGATCACTGTGAGTTCAGGGCCAGCCTGGTCTACAAAGCGGGTCCAGGACAGCCAAGGCTACACAGAGAAACCCTGTCTCAAAAAACAAAACAAACAAACAAACAAAAAATTACATATTCTTCTGTGTTTTAGTTAGTTTGGATAATGGTTAGTCTATTTTGTTTTTTTGCAATGAATCAGCTCTGTTTCATTGATTCTTTGTTGTGTTTGTTTGTTTTCTGGTGCAACAGAGTTTAGTTTAATCAGGGTTGGGGGATCAGCCTGACTCCTGAGTCTGGGAGTTTCTTGCTGGGGCAGTGAGTGCTTGTGTTTGCCATGCCACAGGCTCACACTTCATCATGGGGGAAATCCACGTGGATTCTGGCAGGTGGGGGGTGCAGGGGGTGCAGGGGGGATCCAGCCTCACGATGCCCTGAACTCGTGACCCAGATCTCCATCTTTATCATAGAACATGGAGCTGGGTGCATGAATAGAAAGGGAGGCTAGGGCTCTAGACTGCACCAAAGACTGCTCAGTGCCCTGCCTCAGGTGCTGCTGCTGCTCCCCGATTCTTTGTATTCTTCTCTTTGGTATCTGTTTAGTTGATTTTGAGTGTGTTATGAGTTCCTTTAGTGTTTGTTACTTTGTGAACTCTCTGTGGAGAAACAGTGTTACTTGTCTCTTGATCCTAAAGGTTTGCCTCTCATTTCTTGGCAAGTCTGTGTTTTCCCATTGTAATCATCAATGTTTGGGCTTTTGTTACTTAAGTGATTGAAATGGTTAACATATTGATTTGTGGTTTTTCAAACTTTCTCATATATTAACTTCTCTGTGTCCTAATTAACTTCAGCTTTCAACATTTCAGACCCCACAGCCATGTGAGGGAGCCTCAATTGACGGCATGCTCTCATCAGAATGGTTGCTATGTTTGTGAGAGATTGTGTGACTGACAATCTATTTGAGAAGGCTCTTCCAGTGAAGCAATATCCCTAAGCAAATGGGCCTGGGGCAGCCGAACTTGACACGGGACATGGTAACCTTGCAAGAGAGCAAGCCAGGAAACAATGTTTGTCCATGGTGTTTGCCTCGACTTTCTAGCTTGACTTTCTATCCTAGCTCCCAAAATGATGGACTGTGACCTGACAGAACCATCCCAAACTCCCACTTACTACCTGAGATGCTTTTGATTAGAGGATAGAGCAAGTTAAAACAAAAAAATGTTATGCAAAAAGTGATTTTGCTGTTGGACAGATCTTGGGAAGTTCTCTTTGGGTGGAATGTGGAAAATATCAGAAATTGAGCTTAATCGGCTGTTCTTGTAGGACCTGGAAGGTCAGAGTGTTTTGAGTAGTGCAGAAAGAGGAAGTTAAGGTCATAGGGATTCAGCAGAAAATAGACCCTGGGAAAAATTTAGCTAGAGGACATTTGTATGGTATTTCCCAAAATGTTCCTTATTCTGCTCATGCCCTGAGACAGAATTGAAAATCAGTGGGTTGATTCTTAGATGGAATATTGAATCTTTTGAATGGTTAAAACTTGTGACTCACTCAGGACTACATTTTAAAAAAGTGAAACGTGTGCCAGAAGTAAACACAAAGTCTGCAGTTTGTAGAGAAAAACAGCACTAGGCAGTTTCAGATGGCAGTCAGATGCTGAAACAGGCAGGACTTTTCAAGGAGAAAAGAAAGAGGGCCCTTGATCTGGTTGGAAGCCTAACAAGGTGCCTTAAGGGCAGTACTTCCTCCTGCTAAGCCTTAAATAAGTGGAAAGAGTATGCAAACTGATTCCTAGTTGAAAAAACTTTGAGAAAACCTGCTGCTACTGTGGTCCAAGCGTGGCAGGGTCCGTCCCAACATAGAAGCCAATCTTGACAGGATCGCCTTAATGTGCTGGTTCTGGAAGAAAGATGCAAGATTCAAAGATTCTTCCTCTGTGGTTTCAGTTCAGCAATGTCCCAGCTATTTATGTTTGGCAGCTTCATAGTCCCAGTGACGAGACTGTGAGAGTTCACTGCATAGAAGCTGTGAGGATGAAGCCTGAGTTGCATTTTGAGACCACAAACAAGATGTTGAGACACCTAAGCCATTGAGAAATCTGCATGGAAAGACGCAGATAAGGAGAGGAAGTAGCCAAACTGAGGGACGTATGAAAAGGTACAGGATCAGGGGCGTCTAAGCCCTTTTGACATGAAGATCCATGTGTGTGAGACAGAGCTGCAGGATTTGGTGTTTTCCCTGCTGAGTTTCTTGCCTTGGTCTAATCTCCCCTCACTGTGTACACATTCCTATTTCCCAGAATGAGAAGGACTATTCTGTGCCATTGTGTGTTAGAAAGATAGAACTTGTATAATGATTTTATAAGATGTGTGAATCAAGAGGTTGCTGTAATCGTCAGAAGTGACTTTGGGCATTTGGACAGTGTACAGGCTGTTGCTTTGGGCATTTGCACAGAGCACAGGCTGTTCTAGATTATTAGGATCATTACTGTTATACTAAACTCATTTGCATCACATGATGACCATAAGCCTATAGTAACCAGGGTGAGAATGCAGTTGTTTGAGTCAAAAAGCTCCTAGCTTAGAGGCTGTCTGTGAACACTTGTCTGGCCTTTGTGGCTTTCTTTGGGGAGCTTATGGATGCTTTTGTAGGAGGAGCCTTTCTAGATTCTGTTGATGTATTGTGTATAGTTTACTCCTGTTCATTCAAATGCTGATTTCTCTACCCCACTATCTAGTTTGCATTGTGATGTTTATTTCAAGTATCTCTGGTGTCAAGTTTGTGTCAAGTTGTGTCACCTTTTGTTCTCTTTATTGCCAATAAAAGTCAACTAGCCAATGCTGAGCAATAACAGAGACTAGGGTGGGCCATCCTGGTCCAGAGAGTGGAGGGTAAAGATCAGGAAGGAAAAGACGAATGCCTGTGGACAGGACCAGGAAACACCAGGAGAAATGAACTGGACCTAGGAGGCAGTAAAAAGCAAGTATAATGTGGGAAATCTGAATGGGAGGAAGATATACTAGCTTGGAGGTTTAGGATAGAGTAATTATTGCTTAGTATTATGCTCTCTGCTAATTAAACAGATCATAGTCTCTCTGTGTGGTGTTTTGGTTAAGGGATAAGCACTGATTATCTTAAAATTATAAATATTAATACCTATTCAACAAGATTCCTTATTGGGGATGAAATTTGGTTGTCTATAGACTCAATCCATTTTCTGTTCTTTGTGTCTACTGTGTTGTGGTCAAAACTGATCAGTCAGCTTCCTTCTCATGCTGTCATGCCTGCATCAGTATAGACTCTATCCCTAAATCACATAAGATACAGTAGAAGCAATTGCTACCTAGTGCTAAGCTAATTTGCTGGGGTTTTAATATTTTTTAATTTGTTGTTTCTGTTTTTGAAAACAAAGTTTCTCTCTATAGTCCTAGCTTTCCTGAAAGTATGTAGGCCAGATGGGTGTTAAACTTAGAGATCCACCTGACTCTGGCTCCAGAGTGCTGGGATTAGATGTGGGCCAACATGTGTGGCTGTTTTTTACATTAAAAAAATATTTATTATTTATTATTATGTATACAGTGCTCTTCCTTCATGTACACCTGCAGGCCAGAAGAGGGCATCAGATCACATTATAGATGGTTGTGAGCCACCACGTGGTTGCTGGGAATTGAACTCAGGACCTCTGGAAGAGCAGACAGTGCTCTTAACCTCTGAGCCATCTCTCCAGCCCCAACTCCCTGTTTTTTTTGTTTTGTTTTGTTTTTGTTTTTTTTTTAAATAAAGTTAGTGGAAGTTCTTGGAATGTAGGTTTTTGTACAAGGAAGCATATGCTGTTATGCTGATCTTCATCCACATCTTGAATTTTGAAATTTAGCAGAATATATTATGTTTTTTAGGATGGCATGTCTTCATGATATTAATACGACCTGAGTCTTCTGAGTCATTGAATTGCAGGTGTGTGACATTCTTCCTACATGTGTTTGTTCTGAGTTTTTCCTGTATGCATGAACATGTATATCATGTGTGCCTCCTCTTCACTGCTGTCAGAACTCCTGAACTTGGAATAATGAATAGTTGTGAGCCCCATGTAAATAATGACAATTGACCCTCAATTATTTTTTCCTTCACTTTTCTTTTTCTTTTTCTTATTTTTTTATTATTATTTTTGGTTTTTCAAGACAGTAATTCTTTGTGTAGCCTTGGCTGTCATGGACTCACTTTGTAGACTGGGCTGGCCTCAAACTCATAGTGATCTGCCTGCCTCTGGCTCCCAAGTGCTGGGATTAAAGGCGTATACCACCAATGCCCAGCTTACCTCAATTATCTTCAATACCAGCAAGAGCTTTTAACTGGTGAGCCATCTCTCCTGTCCTATTTTGTTTATTTATATTGCTATTATTTCCTTCTGTTCATTTATAAATGTTTAAACATGCATTCCCTTTTAGTAAAATCTTACTAATATTACAGTGTAAACTGGGATACCTCAGGGTTATGGAAGATGAATATCAAACAGGAGTGAATGTGTAATTCTTTGTAAGAACTTCAGTAAGGACCTCTGAGTTCTTTCTGTCTTTTTGTTTGTTTGTTTGATTAATTTTTTTTTTAAAGGGAGTCAGGATCTTAGTATGTACATCATGGCATAGAACAGGCTGGCACCTGCCTCTGCCTCCTGAGTGCAGGGATTAAAGGCATGAGCAAGTATACCCAGCTTGCCCATCATTTTTGTAGTTAGTAATTGTTCCTACAATTTCTCTGATGTGTGCTTCTCTCTATATGTCTGTTAATTGGCATTTCTCTTGAGAGGCTATTTCCTGTTCAAAGGGCACAGAAATGACAAATGCCAAGAGCTATGCAAGATTGGCAAAAGCAAGCCTATGAGCCTCTGGAGGCAGCCTACTCATTTGTCACAGCTGTATCCCTTGGTTTAGGAAAAGCCTAAGTGATTTTGCCTCAAAACTGCTTCCTGTTGCTACACTGTCTTTCCATGCTTCTCTCTTGTGTCTGGCATAATGCATTATGCAGATTTCCTGTATAATCATATGAAGGTGATTATATAGTTCCTGAGAGTGATTTCTGAATAGACTCAAGTAACGATTAGCTCTCCTCCAAATTATCCAAAAACTGCTAGGAGTTCTGCGAATCACATGAGTTACACCAGAAAGAAAAGCAAGATTGAACCACATTAATGATCAAGGGAATGCATTCATTCTAGGTTTAGTCCAGGCTGAGTTCTAGGTGTTTACCACAATAAGAAAGACCACATGAATATAAAAACAAAGAACAAATGGTTTTCTATACAAGACAGGACAGACACTTGTTTCTTGATAACAACCTTGACACCAAAAACTCTTGTTTTTAACACATAATGTACATATGAAATAAGAAAAAGATAAAGCTTCTGCTTGGAACTCTGAGCTTATAGATAAAACTACTATTTAAACTTTAATGAGCAAAAAATGAGTTAGATATAGTTCTAATGAAATAACTTAAAATCAATAGTCCCATTGTCATTCTTTACTGTAATGATTGTATAGGGGAGATAAAAACCTAGGACAAGAATAAAAGAGAGAGGGGCTTGCTAGAGCCTGTCCTACCCATTTACTATGTGTCTGTGTATATATGTTCACATGTGAATAGATATGTGTATGCATGTTTAAATGTCTACATGTTGTTATGTGTGTGTGTGTAAAGTTGGGAACTCCCTTGTGTATATGAACGTGTACCTGTCTGCATGTCTCATTGCTTATGCAAGCTGATATAGTGGAAGAGCCACAGCCAGGGTCGGGTTCCCTGAGGATGGCCTGGATTTGCTGCATTCTTCACAAAAAAGACTGCTAAAATCAACGCCATCACCACAGGTAAGTTTTTGGGAATCTGCTATTCAAAGCCCATGTTTATTTTACTTGTATGAGTGTATGTGTAAAGTCTTTTTTCCCTCTTTTTTTCTCCCCTCTCCTTGTCTAGCTGGCCACAAGAAAACCAGTCCAGAACTGTTCCTTTGCCTTTTTTAGGTTTCTAGCTTCCAGCAAGCCTCTGTTGAATGCCTAAGTCAGCCACTAAGCTTAAATGCAAACTAAAGTTTTTCTTTTACAACCTCCTGTTGTTTACAGCAGGAAACCGTCAGATCCACCTGCTCTTAAACAATAGACTCCTTAGTTAAGGAGTGGCCTTGGCAGCAGAAGAGCCAGAAAAACCAAATAGCTCAATTGATAAAGCATCAGATGGTTCTTTGGAATTTGCCAACACTGTGTCCTGTCCAAATACTAAGCATGTGTGTCAAGGCTGGCCCATGATAGAGATGAACCTCATTATTCAGTTTCCTTCTAAAATGACTTTGTGGTTACAGTAGAACTTCTGTGTCTGGAAATGAGTGGAGGAAGCACCAGAGTTATATGACTATGTTGTCAATGGAGCAGACATGTACAGTGATGTCAGTGTCCTGCTTTCTGTGTACACATGTACAGCATACGTTAGGATGCAGTGACCTATGATGATGAGCATGTGAACTTCACTCGGAAGAGTGGGCTTTGCTGGATCCTGCACAGAAGAGTCTCTGCAAGGATGTGATGCTGGAGACCTACATGAACCAAGCTGCTGTAGGTAGGACTGGATTAACTTTTTCTTTTTAAAGTCAGGGGACAAATGTTTCTCTGTTACTGATGTTCTTCTGTAGTTTCAAATGAGAATGAAGAATAATGAGGTGAATAAATCAGGCATGGTTCTGAGAGACTCTGAATATAATAACTTCAGTTTTCCTAATTTCCAATAATATATAATATATTTTCTAGTACTATATTTTAAGCTACAATTTGGGAGACCATAATATTGAAGAACGTTGTCAAGTTCTAGAAGACATGGAGGGTAATTTTCATATGCAAGCTGATACATGTCTTCCAGAAGAAATTTTAATGTTCCCTGCTAGTTTTAAAGAAAAGCAAGTGTTAAAAAAACGAAAACACCAACCAGCCTCTGCGTGCCCTGTCTCTGTGGGTCAGGGGGACCCAGGGGAGGGTGGCAGGTTGCAGCAACCCTGCCCCCCCCCAACCAGCAGTGGGAGGGGTTTGAACCCCGGAAATGGTGGGGAGCCCTGGATCTTTCCCTGGACTTCTAGACAGTTGGAGCTGGGAAGGGGCCAGTTAAGGGTGGGGGGGGCTTTGGGGAAAGGTGGGGGTGGGGAGCTGAGTCTCGTACCGGTACTGAGTGGGGCCTGGGCAGAAGCTGAGCACCCTGCACCCAAGGAGACCCCCGTTGCCTGGAGTGGCTGAGTGACTGAGCCCCCCAGAGCAGGACCTTCCCTTGGAAGGGCCTTGCAGTATCCGGTGGGAGGGCCTGCCCCCCCCCCCCGCGCTCCCGACCTCCACTCGCTGTTGTCCCGCCCTCCGCCGAGCGCCTTCAGGAGGCGTGGACCAAGGCGTTTCCCACCCTGCGCCGCCAGTGGCTGTCGACCCGCCAGGAGATGGCTCCGGGGACACGTGAGAGTCTTCGGTGGTGTTGACACCCCCAATGTCGTCGCGCAGCCAGAGCCCTGGGGCTGGAGCGTACCAACGCGGAACCTGCTGCCACCGCTGCCAGGCCTGTGTGGGAACTGAGTGCGAGGACTGCCTTTTCTGAGGAGACATGAGGAAACTGGGCGTAGGCGGGGCAGGCGCATGAAACAGTCCTGCGAGCTTCGGCAGTGCGCTGCGCCTATGCTCCCACACACAGCTGCATGCGTGTGCGAACTGAGTGCGGGGACTGCCATTTCTGAGGAGACATGAGGAAGCTGGGAGCGTCGGCTGGGCAGGCGCATGAAGCGGTCTTGTCTGCTTCGGCAGTGCGCTGCGCCCGTGCTCCCACACACAGCTGTATGCCTTCTGTGTTGGAGAGCTGGGAAGGAGGAAGGTGGACGGAGAGGAAGAGAAGTTTGGTTTGAGCCTCATGGAGTGTACAGTCTGCAACGGGATCATCCACCCTGGCTGCCTGATGATGGGAAAGGCTGAGGGTGCTATCAATTCAGAGATCCCCAACTGCTGGGAGTGTCCCCGATGTACCGAGGAAGAATGGACAAGGATGCAGGTGAGGGTCCAGGGCACCACAGGGTTGACAGTGGTGAGGGGTGGATGGAAGCTGACAGAGGAGCCACCGCTTCCACCTTTACCTGCTGGACCTCTCCCTGACCATGTGTCTGGGCCCCCAAACAGAAGGAGTGGGAGGCAGGGAATGAGACCCCCCCCCCAGGAGAGGCACTTGAAGAAGGTGGGTGGAGATGCCTGCCTCCTCCGAGGAGCCATGCAGCCCTGGACTTCTGCCCACCCCCCACCTCCCACCCCCAGGGTTCTGAATCCCAGCCAGGCATTGTCATCCTGCCACCCTGTGCTCCCTCCCGAGAACTGGGAGAAACTCAAGCCACCTATGGCTTCTGCTGAGGGCCCAGCAGTGCCATTCCTATCACCACAGAGGGAGAAACTCGAGTGTTTAAAGCATATGTGCCAGCTGCTGGAGCGGGTGCCTGATACCTCTTCTTACTCCTAGGACTCAGACACAGACTCAGACTCCTAGGGCACATCGCTTAGTAAGGACAAAGCTCCTGGGGAGGCCTGGAATGGCCTTTGGCCAGCCTGGGGCAGCTCTGTTGAGAAGGAAAACCACGGGGTGGCTGTGGGCTAAATGCCCTGGCAGTGGGGGACCACAGTTCTATTGGCCCCTGGGCCCTGCCCCTCCACCATAGCCTTCACAGTTATTTGTCCCCCCCCCCCCCCCGCCCCCAAGCCCTGAGTCTGACACTCTGCCTTTGGCTGCTGCCTCAGGCTGCATGGCTCCATGTCTTCCAGCACCTTGGATCCCGAGAGCAATGTGTCTGCATGCAAGTCTGCCGGACTTTGAGCTGCTGGTGCTACATCAAGCGTCTGTGGCCTCTGATGGACCTAAGCCAGAGGAAGTCGCTGACCCCACCCATGCTTAATGGGGTGGTTTGCCGCCAGCCATGTGCTCTGGACCTCAGCTGGACAGGCGTCTCCACAAAAAGCAGCTCATGGGCTTCTGAACCGACTGCAAGGCTTGCAGGAGTTGGTGCTTTCTGGGTGGTCCTGGCCTCCGTCTCTGCCCTGGGCTCCACCCCACTGCCTGCACCATGGCTCTTATGGATGTTAAAGACTCCCAGATCCTGGACCTCTTGCCCTCATTTCACCCCCTAACATGAGGTCAGGTTATTTTCTTCATGACTTGACACTCCTCAGTTTAATATCTTGGGATTTCTGCCCAGGAACTTGAGCCAACCTTCCCCTTTCCCACCTGCACTGTTATCTTTGGGGATCTTTGCTTCCCATCTCTGCCTTCCACCTGCTTCATTGTCCATCCCCTTGGGGGTGTGGGTCAAGAGGTACAGGGGAGGTGCTGAGCTAAAGGGATGGTGGGGTGGTGAAGGTGCAAGTCTTTAGTAGAGAAGAGTGAGGGGGTAGGATCCTGGGAGCCATGGGGCTGTGGGAGGTGAGGGATGGGTGCGGGGAGGGCAGAGAGCAGACCAACAAGGGTTCAGGGAACAAAGGCCACTGGGGTGTGATGGGTGTCCAAAAAGGAGAAGCCAGAGCAGCAGTTGGGGATCCAGGAGTCACATAGGGGACTCTACAAACCAGGAAATGCCAGGACTGGGGGCTGGGAGAGGAGCAGATGTGGGGCTCGTTCCCTCTCTGTGGGGTAACCCCTCTCCCTTCCCTCTGCCCAGATTTCAGTTCTTTCCCTGACCCTGACTCCTTGAACGTCACTGAAAATGGCAGCTATTACAAGGAGTGGGGGCCACGGGTCAACCTGCTGTTCAGCTCATGGCTCAGGGGAGTGGTGAGGGGTAGCCCAGACCCCTGCCTGGCTCTCTACACAATACTTGAACATTCGTCTGTACTGAACCAGGGGAATCTGGGACCTGGGGTACTGTGATGTGAGGGGACCAGCTTGACCTAAACTGGGCTAGTGGGAACCCCGTTTGGACTGTCCCACCCCCCAGATCTCTTGCATTACTGTTTTGAACAGCTCCACCACTCTGACCTGGTGGGGGATGTCAACTTAAAGATAAGCAAGATGGAACTCCTCCAGCTTGACTCATCCCATTCTTTCATTGTCATGGATACTTGTGTCCCATTTGCCCAGGGAACTGCCACTCCTGGTTGCCATGGAAATAGCAGCCAATGGACCCTTCCAGAAATCAGCGCTAAGACTGGAAACAGTCCCTCTTAGTTGCTGTGGGAACTTAGTTAGACTCTTGGCACCTCCCCTCTCCACTCTCCCCTCTCCCCACCCCTTTCCTTCTTCCAGTGTGGGGGTGGAGTCTCAAGAGCCTGAGGGAGGAGTTGGGTCCAGGTCCCACTCAATTTAGGCCATGGGGAACTGGGTTGTACCACATGGGGGTGGGGGAGGGGAATCTATCCACCCACCTCAGGTAACATGAAGGTGGCAGGTTGGGAGTGGGGGCTGGGCAGACCAAAGGCAGATGGGAGGGGTGGGCCTGGGGTTGGAGAAAGGCTTGACCATGGGGGCGCTTGAGGGAGGGAAGAAAGCACCCCGTCAAGGGGCAAGTGTGGGACCCAGCCAGTCTGGACCCCTAAACCCTCAAGTCTGTACAATATGGTTTGCTATAAAACTCAGAATCATCAAAACAACAAACAAAACAAAAACACAACCTAAACCAAAAAAAAAAAAAAAAAAAAGAACAAAAACACCTGAAAAAACCAAAACCCCATTGCTTTAAGTCCAGTGATGATTATTATATTCTCACAAAACCACGCACCTCAATGTCAGGAATCTGATTTGTGGTCTTTTTTTTTTTCCTCCTTGATTTATTTATTATGTATACAGTGCTCTGCCTGCTTGTACACCTGCAGGCCACAAGAGGGCGCCAGATCTCATTACAGATGGTTGTGAGCCACCATGTGGTTGCTGGGAATTGAACTCAGGACCTCTGGAAGAGTAGCCAGTGCTCTTAACCTCTGAGCCATCTCTCCAGTGCTGATTTGTGTTCTTAAGGCGTTCATCTAAGAACTGAAACAAAGAAACAGTGACTTAACAGATGTCACTATTTGAATCGTAGCCCTATTAGAGCTGTGCTTGAGAACTGCCAGTCGGTTTAGTTTCATACCACTTAGATATTGCAAAAGGAATACACATTGAATATGTGATAGGTATGTGTCCAAAACCTTCTATAAGCAAAAAGTCCACAGCATTGATAGTGTTAGACATAGACTTGTAGTAATGTTGCTAATACCAGTGAGAGGGCAGTTTATGATAATCATGAATTTTGTGGTGGAGAAACCTTAATCTCATACCATGTCTGTGAGGAACAAGAATCAAACTGAATACAATGTGGAAACCTTTCATTTTTTATTCTTAATGGGTGTATCCTACGTCACAATGGATATAAGCCATGTGAGCATAGTGATATTGAAAGAAGCAACATACCTTTCTCCAGAACAATGAGAAGATATGTAGGAGTTCCCAATTTGATTAGACTTTATGAATGTGATACAACTTTACAGTTAATTGGTTTTCCAACATCATCGTGAACCTCCACAAACTCACACTGCAGAAAATCTCTATGAGTACTAAGAATGTGAAAATTCTGTTTGTCCTGGTTCACTTTTCAAATGTGGTATGACTCACACTATAGAAAAATTTGTGAATGCAGTCAGTGTGTTAAAGCTCTGAGTTCTTTCAGTTTTCTTCAAATATATGAACAACATCATATAGAAACACGATGCTATAAATGTGAGCCATGTAATAAATGCTCTCACTACCATAGGTATCTTCACAGACTCAACACATGAAGAAGGGGAAAACCATGAACGTAAACAAAGTGATAAAATCTTCAGATCTGGTTCCTCTTTACCATTAGATCCAACTGTAAAATTAGTTCACAGAGGAAAATTAATTCAGTGTAATGAATGTGGGAAAGCTTTCACATGCTCCAATTATCTTTGCAGGCATGAAAGAAGTCACACAGGAGAGGAACACTTTGAATATACTCAATGTGGTAAAGCCTTCGCACATCAGAGCCATCCTCAAAGGTAAGAAATAATTCACTGTGGAGAGATACTCTAAAGGTATTTACTATGGTGAAACCTTTGCACATCACAGTAGTTTCCAATATCATAAAAGAACACATACTGGGGAGAAACCCTATGAATTTAGTGAGTATAGTAAAGCCTTCACATGTCCCAGTCATCTTCGAAGGCATGAAAAAGTTCATACTGGATAGAAACCCTGTGAGTGTATTTAATAAGGTGAAGCCTCTGCAAATTTCTGCTGAAGGCCAGCTTGAACACTACCGGGTAAAGTGAGGCAGGACATAGAATTGGTGACTGATCACTCACCAGACTTTTCTCTGATGGAATCTGGCTTGATTTACTGGAGCCAGTTCTCCCTTTGGCCAGCAGCTGGGGTCCAGTATTGCTTGTCACTAGCAAAGAAGAAAAATAAAAAAGGAGGGAATATTCACACACACACACACACACACACACACACACACACACACACACACACACTTGGTAGATGAAGAAAGGCACGTTCCAACACCTTTATTTTTTCTTATAGCTTCCATATCCCAACAAACAACTTCCTAGCATTATAAAGTGATTACATTCTATTTTTCTTTTAGTGAATGGCTATGTAAAAACAGTATACACCCCAATATTTTTACATGAAAAACTTTTTCACATTGCAGGTGAAGAAAACAAATTATTCCCAAGAACCTACATATATTCACAACTAAGCAGCGTGCTATAGATCAACAAAGTGAAAGCAGGCAAGATAATTTTTAACCAGTTGCTGCTTTTCACTGACAGACTGCAATTTGTGATTACAAAGAAAGGATCAATTATCTTAAAAAAGAATCTTTTTATTAACTTATTTATTTTTATTTCAATGTGAATTGCTGTTTTGCCTGCATATATGTCTGTGTGAGGTTGTCAGACTTTGGAGTTACAGACAGTTGTGAGCTGGCATGTGGGTGCTGGGAATTGAACCAGGGTCCTCTGGAAGAACAATCAGTGCTCTTAGCCCCTGAGCTATGCGGTAGAACTGCCAATCATTATAGTTTCATACCCGTAATGAAACTATATATGAAACCAGTCATACACATATTTAAATGTATAACAGAACACATTGAAGAAAAACCTTAAAATGTAACCAATGTCACAAACCCTTTTCACAGCACAGTTAC